>NC_059183.1:10272486-10538408 GCF_020631705.1 Daphnia magna
CATTGTACTTCGTTCAGTTGCTGTTCGAACCGAGGTACAGAGTCGCCAAACGGATCTCGAAGCTGTACAAGGGACCACTTCGCCCGGGCTCAATGCCGAAATGGCAATACGGTGGCACGACGCGATGAAATGGTCGCTGTTAGAGCCTCAATTGGGCAGACAACGATTGTTACACTAGTTCACCGGTATTCCCTTGTCAGAGGTTCCGTCTGGAAGATGAGAGGGGCTATACGAGAACCCGCAAAACAAAATGGCGGCCTCCATAGACCACATGGAAAGTGAGAAAAATGGCGTCCTCCACACACGGCGTGGGGAATAGGGGCACACAAATGGATGGCACTCGAAGACTCGTTAAGCATTCAGTTAGTTAATGAGGGCTTTAAGAACTGTAGATTAGAGATAGCAACTGCGCAATGTTATGTCTGGGTGCGTGCCGTTAGGCCACGCCACTGTATTTCTCGAAGATGAGCCACACAAGATACGATGATCTGGTTTACACAAAGGTGCAAGAGAGACTGCCGTCCTTCTCCCAGGCCCCGCAGCGCCACCACCGTCGAGCGGGGTAGACGGGGACATAACAATAACTAATAATATAACTATACTACTAATAAGAATAATAATTAGTCTTTTTGGATTGACAATTTTTTATTCTTGATAATACAGGGCCTTTTCGTAACTTGACGTTTAGCAATAATAAACACACGATAAAATTCATGCTTAATAATTTTTGTTTACTTACATCCTTGTTATTCAATTAAACAGGAGAAGACTTGCAATGAAAAATATTCCAAACCCGTAACTTTTGTCGTCAATTTCAACACTTTCAAAAAGTAAAAAGAACCTCCTTCGATCTTAAAATCAAAACGCTAAAACGACAACTAACTGTTTTGTTTGTTTTTTGTTTTGTTAACGATTGCTCAACGAAGTTCCAAGAATCTTTGGTGGTGGTGCTAGCACGATATAATAGGAAAGGTACACTCTCGGTTATCCCCTTCTCTCTAGTGCAGAATTCATTAGAAATAGAATTCGTCAATATTTATTAAATATATCCATTTTTAACAAAGGTGTAAAAGTTCCTGCACTAGAGAGAAGACAAACGTGTATAATATAATGAAATAGGCAATGTTGCGAAAGGCGCAAATTTCAAAAAATTGTGAATTTCAATCACAAATTTAACATATAAATAATTGCCTAATCTAGATGAATTTGGTATTGAAGGATAGGGAATTAAATTAAACTTAAATGAAATCAATTTCTGGACACATTGATTTGTAATTTTATAGATAACGAACGAAAAACCCCAATTTTGACTATACCCCCGAGAGGCGAGGGGCCTCCTTTACTAGCGAACCTGGCGGGGAATCTTGGGACCCTTTACTGAACACCCGCCGTTTCCCGCCGTTCCATAAAATACTTTATTACACCCCCTTTTTCCCACAATGCAGCGGTGAAAGATTTATAGAAATAGGCCTGAAAATGGGAAGAAGGGGGTGTAATAAAGTATTTTATGGACCATGTGTAGACAACACATAAAAATATGAAATAATTAATACTAAATGGGGAATATCTAAGGTCTATTTACAAAAAAAAACATTGTTGGAATGTTAAGTAGTTTAATTACAAACTTACGGTATGTGAAGACTCAAGTCGGCAGGGAGACGAGAAAAAACAATTCTTTTCAGATCATCTGATCGACGCGCCACCATACGGGGCCGCGGTATATCGTGTACGCGTACCGTGTACCGTGTACTGGTATATCGTGGAAAACCATCGTGGAATGGCTTGCTCCGCCCTGAAAGGGGAGGGGCCTAACCAACGTTTTCCACGAAGTACGCCTAGCAGACGACTGTCGTTGGATGGTATATCGTGTACTGGCAGCGTGTACTTATATATAGTATTTGTATATAGTACTATATACACAAAACACAACGTTAATACAACGTTAATATGCTTTTATTGTACAATGTGTTATTGTTAATACATAAACCTTATTGAAGTGAATTTGTTTTTTAATCATGAAAATATATAATAAAAATCAACGGGCTTCTTTATTGCTGATTAATACATGCCACGTTTATCCTTAGACAACAAGTGAATTATCCAGAGGCATATTGGAGTACAGCAAGTGGTCCCTAGGGACCACCGGGCGTGGGAAGGTTTCCTTGCTCTGGTAAATCGTGTACTGGCAGCGTGTATTTATATACAGTATTTGTATATAGTAATAATTTAATATGCTTTTATTATACAATGTTTTATTGTTAATACAAAAACATTATGGAAGTGAATTTGTTTTGATTTACTGCTGATTAATACATGCCACGTTTATCCCTTACTGACAAATTATCCGCCTAATGCATTTGCTATTGTCTTTTTTTTTATTTAAGTTTTATATAGTACTACACTATATCCAATATATCACATTTCTGCCGTCGGATGTCCGAATCATGGCCGAACATCCGTTAGATATCCATGTACTCAATGGGTAGTTCCAGGGATGTCCGTCGGCTAGTCACCTTGGAAGTCCAATGGATGTGCGGAAATTATATTCTACGGACCTCCTTCCAACAGCCAAGAAGATTTTCAATTGTTTCATTTAAGGATCGGCCTCGAGCCAATCGGGGCACTTTTTTGCAAATCGGGTTTCTCATTTCGGGCCATCGAGGCGTGGCTCAGGGTGGAAAATTCTACTCCCCGAATTCAATTGGGATTTGCAATCAATTGGATTGCAATCAATCGATTCATCAATGCAAAAAACATTATTGATTGACTGTTTCACCCGATCGATCCGATAACAACCCCGATAATAGCTCGTTCTACCCGCTTGTCCCGATTTTTACTCTGAAACCGAAAGAAGAGCATTTTTTAAAAATTGCGTCGGGGAAACGGGTTAACCCCAAATTTTCCCCGCACCACCCTGGTTGAAAAAGTGGCACCTCAATTCAACCCTGAATGCACTTTATCGGTGCGGGGCGGTTAACTCGATTAGAACTAATTGGGGCCGATCACTAAGTTTCATTATTAATTGTCAAAATTTCTTTGTTTCCAAAAGGGGAGAACTTAACCATGTTCAAATTTTTCCCTTTAACGTATTTTTATTTTAAGTCCAGCATTTAATACGAAAAATTAAAAAAATTAAGGAGTAATTATCTATTTGCCGGATGGTTTATTTTAAAATTTCTTACAAAAAATGAATAAAATATATGTAAGTCGTGATTTTGTTTGCACAGGCTTTCCGTTTAGCTTACGGGAACCAAGCCATTGTAAATTAACTTACAGAAAATAAATATTATTCGGCATTTAATAATATTCAAAGCAAGTATACTTAGTCAATCGATTGTGTTTTTTGCATCGATGAATCGATTGATTGCAATCTGGGTAGCTTCCCTCATTAAGTACCTCGAGTAAACCCCAATTGAATTCGGAGAGAAGAATTTTCCACCCTGAGCCATGCCTCGATGACCCCAAATGAGAAACCCGATTGGCAAAAAAGCGCCCCGATTGGCTCGAGGCCGATCCTTAAATGAAACAATTTAAAATCTTCTTGTCTGTTGGAAGGAGGTCCGTAGAATATAATTTTCGTACATCCATTGCACTTCCAAGTATTGATGGCAACCTAGTTATTTTTGAAACTAGGTATTACTATTACTTTTTACCGAGTTTTCGAAAAAAAGTAGGTAATACTATTACTAAATACCTAGTTTAATAAAATTACTAGGTAAAGTAGTGGCCGAAAAACTAGGTACTAGGTAATAGTAAAAAGTAGCGGCAAGAAAACTAGGTAGTAATAAAAAACTAGGTAGTAATTTAAAACTAGGTAACCTAGTTATACCTAGTTTTCAAAATACGATAAAAATTAAATGACAATACGAGCAGTTTGATTCTTTGATTATTCTTTCTGTATTTCTTCTACAACTTGAGTTTTGAATAAGTTATGAATCTAAATTTCTGTTAAACCGGCACAGAGTTTCAGATTCAAGCAAAACGGAAGAAACATTTGTTTTTTGCAATACAATTAAATACATTACAAAACTAACAAATGCTTGTAAAATAACCATTTATTTCATATTCTTACTTAAACTTTGAGTTATTCAGGTGCAGAATTGCATGTAATTTCCAATAAACAGTAGATAGACTGATAGACTAACTCAGTCAGGCGTCAGGCTCTGTCAGGGAAAGGGAAAAAGGAAACAAATGAATAGCGATAAGCGAAAAATTACAATTAACAGAAATTTTGAGTTTTTAATCATTTGACAACAGTGTAAAAAAAAAAGTCTAATTACCTAGGTAATGTTTTTCTTATTACTAGGTATTTTTTTTTTTAAACTAGGTTTTACTATTACTAAAGTAGCCCGGAGATAAACTAGGTAAAGTAGAAGTAGGTAAAGTAGTGAAAAAAAAACTAGGTATTACTAGGTAACTAGGTAATACTAGGTATTACTACCTAGTAATGCCACCAATACTTCCAAGGTGACTAGCCGACTGACATCCCTGGAACTACCCATTGAGTACATGGATATCTAACGGATGTTCGGCCATGATTCGGACATCCGACGTCAGAAATGTGCTATAGAGGCAATTCACATCGCGGTTTCGCGTGTCAATTGTTTCGATGTCCGCCATTTTCTCTGGTTGTTTATGTCATGTTTTGCGTTGTCTGTATTGGCTGAAAGTGTTTTTTCCCAATACAAAGTGGATTTTGTGACTCAGTGTTAAATTTTTTAAAATTTTTTTTTGTGTCAGTTAATTGCTACGTATCTTGGTTAGTATGTGTAGCAATTTCTGTTTCCAGATCACATTTCTTGTATTTTTTTAAAAATCTTTTCTGTAGGGCTGTCATGGGTTTTCATTATATTGTTGTGCCCCGGGTTGCAAAAGATCAAGCAGGATAAAAGTGTGCGTTTCTTTTCTATACCTTGCATTCGTAAAAATCAAGGGAAACTGGAATTGGATGTTGTGAAACGCAGAAGAGACGTCTGGTTGAAAAGACTTCATCTTGTTGGCCAAAAAATTACGAATAACATTAGAGTTTGTAATGCACATTTTGTTCTAGGTAAGTCTCGACAAATTTATTAATAGTGAATGTGTCTATCTAATTCTTCTATTTAAAATCACACAGGAAAACCTTTTTACTACACTGGAGAAACACACCCAGACTGGGCCCCATCCCTGAATCTTGACAAAGTGTATGTTAACGCTAAGTCAGCCATGGATAGAGAGTCAAGAAGAGTAATTTTAAATGTTCAAAGAGGTAATACAAATTATGAAGTATAATTTATTTATATGTTATGACAATTGTTATTAACTACATGCAGCATTTCAAGAAATGGTACAAGAGCCCGAACAAGTGCCAATTGAAAATGTACACCTTAATGAGGAAGTGGTTTATATTTCATTAACTGAAGGTCATGAAGAACTTTTCCATCCACTGTGTACTGAAGCTGAATAATAATTATTTAATTTGACCGTCACTAGTAACAGAAGAGTCTTGATCAGATAATGGCTCCAGAATTTCTATTTCAAATAGTACTGTGTCATCCATGACAGCCCTACAGAAAAGATTTTTTTAAAAATACAAAAAATGTGATCTGGAAACAGAAATTGCTACACATACTAACCAAGATACGTAGCAATTAACTGACACAAAAAAAAATTTTAAAAAATTTAACACTGAATCACAAAATCCACTTTGTATTGGAAAATAACACTTTCAGTCAATACAGACAACGCAACACATGACATAAACAACCAGAGAAAATGGCGGACATCGAAACAATTGACACGCGAAACCGCGATGTGAATTGCCTCTATACGGGTAGCATCTAGATGTGCGCGGCCATATTGATATTTTATATCTATATAAATAAATATTGGTATGTATTATTTTAGTTCTATATAGTACTACTATATAGTAGTTCTATATAGGGCTCTTTGGGATCTGTTTTCTTTTGCCGTTTTATCTGGCAACGCAGCATGGCTGCGTACTTTTGTAGCGCAATAATATAATGAATATTTTGTGCTTCTGCATCCCAACAGCAAGGCTCTACTGTTTTGACAAAATTCAAAAGTGTTTCATGTGTTGAAAAATGTGTTTCTATTATTAACTAAAATGAGAAGTTGTCATGTTGCTAAGTGTGGACGTAAGATCAGTGATGGTGTCGAATTGTTTCCTTTGCCACAAAACAGTGTTCGTCGTCAGCTTTGGCTTGACAAGATTAAACGTAGGGAAGCTAATCGTCATACCAAAATAAAAAATATCACGATATGCTCAAAGCAGTTCTATGGAGGTATATTTGTATCAAGCTAATACTAAATTGCTAATACATACTCTGTTGTGATATATTAGGGAAACCTGCAAAAGAAATCTACCCGAGGTATCCAGATTTTGTGCCATCATTGTTGTTAGGGGATGAGCCACTAAAATTAATAGAGTCAACTCACCTTTCTGTAATTCAGGATCATTCTTGGCCGATTGGTAATATTCAAACAACAAATTTACATTTATCTGTCTGTCAATATTAAGCATTTTATTTTGAACTTTTAGATGAGCTTGATCAACACAACATTCCAAGTAATTGCGAAGAGAGTTTACACACAACCATGGAATATGAAGTTCCCAGCGATGAGAACCCATCTGAGACTACATTACATCAAGATTCATTATGCCATGAAAGTCCTTCCCATTTCACGAACTTCTTTGTAGGTTCCCTAAAAGATGTAAAGGCATTAATTTGATAGATAAAAACTTTTTTGTTATTGATATTACTGGCTGCGAAGAAAGATCTGCCCAAGTACACTTATCCTCGGTACGTCCTTTACCCTCATGAATTTCGACTGAATATACAATGACTAGTAAAAGACATCCAATATGATTACAGACTTCTCCTAATCTGTAACATTTTACCATATTTCATGAAGTATTAAGTATTTTCTTGTTAATACTTTAAGTATTACCCTACAGCACAGGTACAATGAGCGTATAGTACACAACCATCAACACCAATTGCAGCCCATGGTGAGTGAGGAGTATCGCTGATAGCTTGAGATGGAGTTACCTAATTGTGAATTATAACAGAAAATAAAATTCATTTAAATAAGAAACAACTTTAAGGGCTTACCTTAGCTTGAACTAAAACCACTCCTGATGACAAACACATTGCCATAAATTGTTTCAGCCACCCATCGTTCACTGCTTGTTTTGACTCAGCTTTGAGACCTTTGTAGGCTCTCTTTGTTTTCTCAACATCTAAATTACTTCTGGAGAAAACTAAGTAGGCAAATATATCCCCATGATCTATTTTGGGAATAATTGTGCAACAGTGAAGTCCTTGTTTCCACAAATCTTTAGATAAACTGTAAGGGCAATCACACTGAAGAATATCCAATTTATCAATGTATTTTTTTTTTGCTTCTACTGAAAGCCCACTAACATAATTCGATAGTGACATAATATTTCAAAACATGAAACACATTTTTCAACACACATGAAACACTTTTGACTTTAGTCAAAACAGTAGAGCCTTGCTGTTGGGATGCAGAAGCACAAAATATTCATTATATTATTGCGCTACAAAAGTACGCAGCGTATGGCTGCGTTGCCAGATAAAACGGCAAAAGGAAACAGATCCCAAAGAGCCCTATAGTAGTTCTATATAGTAGTTCTATATATTAAGTGTATATAGTAGTTCTATATAGTAGTTCTATGTAGTAGTTCCATATAGTACTTATATATAGTAATTCTATATAGTATTATAATTATATGTTATACTTTTTTCTCAGAAATTCTCCTATAAAGTACACGCTTCAACACCGCATTTCATCGTACGTTTTTTTAAATTATTATTATTTAGTTTACCCAGTGGCCTTAATATATTATATTATGTATACAATATAAAATGAAAACGAAACCATTGGAGAACACAATTTCTTTGTATTATGCAGACCATAATAAATGCACAGTTTTCAAGGATTTTGGGTATTTTGCATCTTCCAGTAGTGGCGCAATTTACGCTTGTCTGCTGCCGTTGGACGCACCTGATTAAATTTCTGGGAAATAGCCAACTCCAGTTTCGGTGGCAAACGATGTCTAGTTAGTTTCACCTTCAGCATGGAGCAAATGGCATCTAAGCAGATAAATATGATTAAAATACAACTCTTAAATAATATTTAAAAAACTCTTACCTTGTATTTGAACGTACTGCTCACGCGGAATAGGAATTTTCAAGTCGTCCCCATGCGTAGCTTTCGTACCACTTTTTTTGTGGAGACGGAGGTATTGCCGGGAATACAGCGTCCCAATAAGATTCAGGACAAACTTTCGCTCATCCACGGGACTCAATTTGGTAAAGTTTTCCTTTTTTATTGGAAACGCGTCCTACAACGATTTTTTTCTTGGTTACAATAGAAAAATAATAGGACTGCTGCGAACTTACCTTTAGAGCATGAAAAGCGTCCTCGTCCTCCTCCTCATCCTCGTCGCCACTTTCTTTAGCCGATGATTTATTAGTTTGTTCGTCGACATGGCGGGAGCTCGTCGATGGAGCTGGAGGCGATCGGGAAGCCGCTTGCGTACCCGCTTCCGTACCCGCGTGCGTACCCGCTTCAATCACCGCCATCGCCTTGCTCACTAATTCGGGAAACACTAAATAGCAATACATATTGTATATAATATTGTGCATATAGTAATTGTAATATAGTTCTATATAGCAGTTCTATATAGTAGTTCTATATAGTAGTTCCATATAGTAGTACTATACAGTAGTGCTAGACAGTAGTACTATAAACTACTACATACAAGTACTATGTAATACTATATACTATATATAGTAGTTATATATAGTAGTGCTATACAGTAGTGCTATATAGTAGTGCTATATAGTAGTTATATATAGTAGCTCTATATAGTAGTTCTATATAGTTGTGCTATACAGTAGTGGTATACTATATAGTAGCGCTATGCAGTAGTACTATACAGCGGTACTATTAAATGAATAAATAAATTTTAGTAAATTAATATTGTATAAATACTATATACAAGTACTATATAATACTATTTACCGTGCTTTATATAGTATTGTACAAATGTAGGTACTATATAGTACCTGTGTTTAGTTCTTCTATACAATACCTCTTTATAGGTATTATAAAAGGATACTATATATAGGTATTATATATAACTATAATACACAGAATAACTGTATAGTTAAGAACTGACAGTTATTCTATAAGTTCTTTATATACACATGTACACAATTTTAAACAAAATAATATTTATTGGTTTTAGATTTCTTACCTTCCACTGCCCTCAGAAGATTTGTTACTCTTTGTAGCTCCAACTCCAAGGAAGTAACTTTCTGGAAATGGAGATATTTTTTAAAAATACAAAATAGAGCTATTAAATTAATAAGTGTTTAACTTACCTCGTCAGAGGATGCCTTTTGCGCCACTAAGGCTTCTTCCAGCAGCTTAACCTTGTCCTTTAGGGTACAGTTCTCCTCTGCAAGGTTCTCCGCAGTCATTTTCCATTCCTAAATAGGGGTTAACAAATTTTTAAAATTTATGTATTAAACAAATGAAAAAGAATACACAATTACCTGAGTCGTGCCAGCAGCAATTATGTATTCAACAGTGGCTGCTCGGACAGCAACATTTGTCTCACCCACTTTAGCCTGCGACTCATCTTTGATGAGAGGCTGGGCGGACATAGACTGATCCTCTTCCATGAAAGCTGACAAAGGGTCATTGCTTACCGGATCCATAGCCTAATACAAATACAATTAATTAATTAATTTTATATGACTTATGATTAGGATTAACTAACCTTTGAACTTGTACACACTGTTGACAGAGGCGGATTAGTGGCTTTACATTTTCTCTTTGGCCTGGAAGACATTGTACTTAAAACTACTAAATTAAGATATGTTAGAAAAATAATAAAGAAATAACTTATATACACATCTATCAAATTACCTTGTATATGAAGTCACTAAACAATTCACCACACGTGTCAAGTTTGAATTTTGATTCTTTGGGCCTGTTGTCTGCTGTGTATATATACGTATAGTGGTACAAGATCGGTTTCCACGATATAGAGCAAGGGCGAAACGCATACCCCCTTTTGATTTACGAACGCACCTTGCGCGTGGCGGCCATGTTTGTATCTTGAGAGTTTTCTGCGGTTTTATGTCCTAGCATTCCTCACGTGATTGGAACTCCGTCTTCTAAGAATATTCGCAAAAAATATTTGCGTAACAGTTGGATTATCTAAAACTACATCATTACAAAGGTAAGTAAGCAAGCTACATTTCTATATAAAATTTATCGTTAAAAAACATGCACGTATTAATGTAAATTTAATTTACATTAATGTGTTTACAGTTTCACGATGCGCTGCATAGTAAAAGGATGCACTCGAAGTAGATTAACTAATAACGATTCAAGGTTTTTCTCCATTCCCAAAGTGAGAAATGACGAAACAGAGTTGTTGGTGGAAAGAAGAGCTCTTTGGTTAAATAGAGTTAACATTAAAGAAAAACAACTGCTTGTTTCTGGGAAAGTTTGCGACAAGCACTTCATTTTAGGTATAACTATGACATTTAAAATAAACTTACCATGTTTTACTTGTCAATTTGTAGCTAATACTTTCCTTTATATTCACAATAGGCAAACCTAGTTATGAACGTGATATATCTAATCCAGATTGGGCACCAACTTTGTTATTAGAAAACAACGAACAGCTTTCAGCAAACAGGTGTCAGAGAAGATATATACGTAGCCAGGCTAGAGGTTTGTGGTTGAAGTTCAATTATATTTCTGTTGACATCAATAACACTAGTTTACAGCATTATTAGATATTTTAGCAAGGTTTGCTAGGAAAGGAACTATTTGCTTTTAAGAGGTAATACAACCTGTAGAATATAAAATTTTGATTTTGATACAAGTGTTTCATAAACAAATTCTTCTTGGAAATTAATCAAGAAGCAACCAAAGTCTTTCAACGTATAAATGCAAAAGAAACATCGCTTGAGTTCACAAACCAACATCTGTAGCTGAACCTGATTCACAAACAAAATCATTTTAAGTTGCATAAAGCAATGGTGAGTAAAACTAGACTTTCACCTGATAGAAGTAGGGATGACATCGTTTTAGTTGTAATATTCCATCTTCGTCTACGGTCAGACAGAACTTTGTATCGGAAGTAGCAGCTTCGCCTAAAGTATTATTCCTGTGAGAATAGGGACATTTCATTTCCATCACAGCATCTTCGTGACAAGCGCATTTGAAAATTCTATCAGGGGTTGCCGCCAAATATCCATGTGAAGGACAAACATACAAGCCAGCGCCATGTATCTCAAAGTTGGTATGTAGGTTTGCCTCTTTCATATATTGTTTGAATCTCCTTATTGCTGCCCCTTTGTGCATTATCCCCCAGCTAAAAATACACAATGAAAGTAATATTTAATTGCATTATTATAGTAAATTGGTTTAAAATTAGTATACTCTGTGGCTTTTGAGCGGAACGCACAATCCGTTGGGTACGCCACTTGTTGTAATAGGGATTTCGAAGGATTACTCAGGTTGATTTTTGACACGTCGTAAACTTTACTGGCAGTAACTTTACCCTCTCTTGCCTTGTTCCACTGCTTGCAGCTAGCTTGCCTCCTAGTCAGCAGTTCAATTACATTTCGTTGCTCAACGGTGATGGAATACCGGACAAGTAGATCTTCGCATCTTGTTTGTATTTCTCAAATCGGAAGACATGCCCAGCTCTGGTCGAAAAGTGAAGTCAACCTTTCAGGGAGTGGCGTTTTCACTTCAAGAGGAAGACAGTCGTCACTAAACGGTTCCATCAACCTATGCAATGCAACATGGTGGGTCCCTTTTTCGAGGTTTTCCAACAATGCGTTGAGTGTCTCGTCTGTGACTGCATCATACATTTTGTCAACGATTGCACCTCTCTTAGCGGTTTTTAAACTTGGAATAGTGGTAGGAAGTTCTTTTTTGAAATAAAGATAATTTTACTTGAAATAGAAATAAATAGGAAAATGTATACAGGATGATTGGTAGGGTTCTTGTTATGCCACCACTGCAAAGTACTGGTACATGTCTCTTCTGACAGATTTACTATTCCCCATAATACAAGACCAACATGTGAACATGATCCCCCCAATCTGGAAATAATAATGATAAAAATATTTTTAATTTTGGTATAAGAATTAATTTTAAAGCATAACCTTACCCAGCTTTGCGATCGCAATGTCCACACAAAATCCCTCCTTGCCGTTCCAATGCAACCCAACAATTTAAAGGTGGCTTTGTGTACGCCGTAGAGTTTGTTACCTATTGTAAGCATAACATTAGAATGAGGTAAAGTAGAAAGTAATTTACAAAATCTAAATATTTAAACGTACCAAACCATTTACAACCACGATCCCATTGGAAATTTTTGTGGCACAATAGTCTCTCAGGTAACCATCTACAAATTTAACGTGAAAATCTAAGCTTTTCACACTTTCAATTGGCTTCCCATCCAGTTTACACTCCCGATAGATTAAATAATAGAATAGTTCATTTCGGTCTGTTTTCTTCACTAGAGACTTTAAGTCATCTTTTGTGTTCGTCCAATATTGTCGGGGTATTTTGAATGGGCATTGCTTGAGAGTTATACTAGCTAGTTTCTCACAATATTTTAATTGTTCTGGTTGTGGAAGACTGAACCGTACTCAGACAGATCGAATGTCGAAACATCTATCATGTTGCAAAAGCCTACCACAGTTAAAAATGTAAACACATTAATGTAAATTAAATTTACATTAATACGTGCATGTTTTTTAACGATAAATTTTATATAGAAATGTAGCTAGCTTACTTACCTTTGTAATGATGTAGTTTTAGATAATCCAACTGTTACGCAAATATTTTTTGCGAATATTCTTAGAAGACGGAGTTCCAATCACGTAAGGAATGCTAGGACATAAAACCGCAGAAAACTCTCAAGATACAAACATGGCCGCCACGCGCAAGGTGCGTTCGTAAATCAGAAGGGGGTACGCGTTTCGCCCTTGCTCTATACTAGAGTAATAGAATACTGGTGTAGCCACGGCCATTTTAACTCCCTCTCTTGGATTTTTTCCCAAAAGTTGTTGCCAATTTCGCGTATCGATTGTGAGAAAATGAGGCAAGATATCGATTTAAGTGTCCCATAACCGTAACTGCCACCTATGAATTGAGTTTTAAGGGTTGTTATTGTTATAACAACCCATATGCTTATACATACATTTTTTCACACTAATTAATTAAGCCACTTTTTGTTTACTTTCTGAAGTACAGACGACGAAAATGAGCGAAAACATAGCGAAAACGTAATACATCACAAGTTCACAACACAGCCGCTGTGGCGCTTTCGTTATGGGATAGAAAGACTTTCAGGCCAAAAAGGCAATGGGAGGGCCCGCCACAAGCGTGGCTACACCAGTGTTCTATTACTCTGTCTATACCGTGGAAATCGACCCATTCCACGATAATAGGCTCCTCCCCTTCTGGGCGGGGCTAGCCATTCCACGATGGTTTTCCACGATATACCGGTACACGGTACACGGTACACGGTACGCGTACACGATATACCGCGGCCCCACCATACGGCATAGGACGTGCATGGCTTCAAGGGGTTTATAGCAGATCGTAGTCTTTACCTCTTAGTCTGTGGTGAAACCATAGACAACGAAGTGGAAGACCGCTAACGCCTATATCCCCCTGTAGCGATGCGCGTGACATGCCGCATGGTGGCGCTGAGTCCGCTAAGACCGAGACAAAATTTTTTTTTTTTCGAATTTTCGAGATACGGAAAATGGGGAAAAATAAAACATTTTATGAACGTAGGTTACCCAACCACTAAAAATATGAAATAATTCACACGATATGCTGAATTTTTGTGCTTAATTTGCATGTGCATACCAAAGTGATACCGTGCATGATTTCATTAAAAATTACGGTGTGTGAAGCATTGGATCAGTAGGGAAACCCAAAATTATTATCTTAGCGGACTCAGCGCCACCATGCGGCATGTAACGCGCATCGCTACCTCCCGTCCTCTCAGCCTTATCCCCCTTATGGCCCCCTTCGTGGTCTTCCACTTCGTTGTCTATGGTGTAACGAATCTAACGATCGATACATATTTGTTGACCCATTTCTGTCAAGGAAAGTGAAAAACGGAAAGCCCAACAGAAACGATGAATTTGAATATCATTGGAGTTTTGTGTGTTGCTTTCGTTATTGGCGTGCCATGGGGGTTCAAGTCCTTACTTGGCTTGCTAATTTTCATGGTGTTCCTGTTAACAAGGTTTGTGTACTTTACATCTGTTGACTACTTTCTGTATCAGAAACATTCTATCTGTAGCTTTTTGATTGGATTTTTGAATGAAGCACAATCTTTGTTTACTGCAAGTGTAAGTGTGATCTTCACTCCAATTAGTACAACAAATAGCTTACCTAAAAGAGAGGTAAAAACATCAAAATTGTACATGACTATTTATTTTTTCACACACATCCTTAACTCAAGTTCATTAAGCAGCCAGCTGGACAAAATTCCAAACTAGGTCTAGACAAACGAATTTCAGGTTCTAACCTTATTGATGATGCATTGCAAGATCTACTTCAATACATCATACGTGACCATATTGAAAACTGGTATGGTGTTATTACCAAGGAAACAGAATTTCTATTTGAAACAAAGCAGTTCCTGCAAATAGTAGTGATTAATGTATCTAACAGGTAGTCTGTTTTATATTAAATAAGAAAAAAATTTAAATATATTTTTGCAAATTTTTTTTAAAATGACTAGATGCAAAGAGGTTGATTGGCTTACTTTCCTTACAACAAGGTTTTTTGACAGTGTTATTGCTCATATTCGTCTCTATCGTGAAACAAAAATTAGACTGAGTCAAAAGACATCAGATATTGAAGATTCTGTCCAAGCGACAAGTGCTAATTTTGTTGGGACATTTTTGAATTGGAGCAGACACGTGGTATAAAGAAAATTGGCAGAGGAAGAATTGCAACAAATCCTTGTTATGAAAAAGGTTTTAAAACTTACGTTAATTGTTTTTAAGTTTCTACATCCATGTCAAATTTTAAAGAGAGCTTAAAGATCCTCAGTGGTTTCTTTCTCCAGCTGCTTAGTTCTAAGGAGGAATTTAATTGTCGGCCGCTGAACTTACTCTTCTCTCAGATTCTAACAGGTGAAATTTTGGTTCCCCTGATTGACCTTCTTTCAGATCCAGATTATGTTAACCAAACTGTTATATGGCTGGTAATGTTACACTGTTAGAATGCAAACTATTTGCTTCAGTTGAGTTTTATACCTGTGATTTTAGTGCAAAAACTGCCCAATTACGAGTGACTCCTTTTTGACTGTGATACGTTATACGGAGTTTTTCTCTGAATTAAATGCTTCCCAGCAGTTGCTGACGAAAGAAATTGCGATAATGGTAAAGTGTTATAACAGGGATTTCTTTTTGGGAAGCATTACGCACATGTTGTGATGTTAAATCTTTGAAGAGGTCACATGATTTTGGAGGTGAAGACGGTATATTCGTTAAAAGAAGACTTAGTAGTTTGTTGTTTGTCGATCGTGTTATTAAAAATCATATTCAAGAACTTAACGAAGGAAAAGAACGTAACTCTATTGGTAATGTTTTATTTTGTATTGCACAACTAGAATCTAAACTAAATGTTTTCTCATCTTTTTCTTATGAAGGTTACAATACGCCATCCTATTGGAAACGCTGGGTCGGTAACCATGATTTACCTAACGTTGAGTTACCACTAGAAGATATTTTGAAAAATAGCGTGGCACTCTCATACATGCTGGATTTTATGGCTTGTTTTGAGTCACAAGCATATATTTTCTTTCTTCTTAACGCCGAAGGTAATATTTGTCGTAGAATTTAATCAATTGCATCACTTTTCAGTGGTAGGCTAAGCCATAATGGGCTAAGCATTCGGCATGAATGGCTGTTGGCTATGCATATACGTACATGAATCGTTTGCTATAGGATGGAAAGCTGCTGCAGTTCAGCAGATATCACAGTTGCAACTCGAAGGAGTTGAAGTTAAAACTGAGTATATCCATTCCAAACAGCGCAGCAGTGACGTTGATCTTAATTTGCCTGGACAAATCTTAATGAGCTTGCAAGAATCTGCCATGGGAATTTTTACTCAATATTTCTCGGAAAATGTAAATACTGGAATCAAAATTGCATTTCCTTAAACCTATCAATCTTTAATTTGCTATTATTCTTTTTTTTATTTTAATTTTAATTTTTTAAATTTAAATTTAAATTTGTTTTATTAACATTCGTTTTTTTTTTCTTCTCTTTGGTTTTTCTTTGGTTTACTTTTGTATGTTTTTGTTTTGTTTGTGCATACGTGTGTATACACACGAAAGGCTACCCCAAGTTTGTGTATCGACGACGTTATCGTGAGGCGATTACTCTACAACTTGAAAAACGAGCCGCCTCTTGAGTCGTGGTTTGACGAAGTTAAGTCAGCTGTAACTTATAAATTAGAGGTAATTACTTAATTGTTTAACTTACGTAGAGATGTTTCGTTATTGCAAATTATATTAACATTTTAGAAAGATGAACGGTTTTTGCCATCATTCCGGAAAAGTTTCGGGTACGTGAGTATGTTGGCCGAACTAGACATGTTGAAGGAATCCACAAAAGGTGACGACGAAGATTTGCGTTCATTGGACGGACACAGCCATATGGATTCTTCTGGTCTGTCTAACCATTTGGCTGTCAAAGAAAAGTGCTCAATCGAAAACATTTCATATGGTGAAATATGCAACAATGGATCTCCAACGGTCGATAATGGCACTTTGAGCGCTTCCATTTGCCAGAAAGGTAGTAGTAAAGAAATATTTGTAATAATTTTTTTAAACGCCTTCTGTTTTGCTTGTTATTTATTTTTAGGAGTTGTTAAAGATGGCATTTCCTCCCACGCAGTGTATTCTGTTACCGTGGTTAAGTCTCTGGGTGCTAAAGAAATTGATTCATGGGTGGTATATCGAAGATATTCAGATTTTTATGATTTCCATATGCGACTAGAAGAAAGGGTAAGTTATGAAATGATACGGCAATACCCAGGAAATTCTATAGCTTTTTACTTGATGCGACATTGTACTTTAGTTTAAAGCAATTAGAGAATTTTCATTCCCTGCCAAACGGGCTTTCAACAACATGGATAAGTTGTTCTTAGAACGTCGACAGTACTTACTCAATGAGTATCTGAGTAAGTTATTGAAGCCAGAGTTTTTAATGGTAAACCCTGGTCTTCGAGAATCTTTACTCCAGTTTCTCGATCGAGGTTCTTACGAACAAAGCAAAGGAACCATTTCTCGCAAGGTATGCATCTTTACGGATCACTCTAATCATTTGGATAGACAATTGGTTGTAAAATACAATTTATAATAGGTGGACAGCCTGATGAATCCGTTTGTAAGTTCAATGCGAAATGTGACAAAAGTGGTTGGTTTCGATTCGTCTTTCGTAAAGGAAAACAGCACTAACGATGAAATTTTAGATAATTTGCAAACTTTGTCCGGAATACCATTATATGTAAGTGTGAAAAAAAGAAACATCGTTTCATTATTTCTCAAAGATGATATTTACAGGGAGACGGTCAATTACCTTTGCGATTTCTCTTGATTCTAATGGACGAAATTTTTGATCTACACAATCGTAATCAATGGTTGAGAAAAAGAGTTTTCTATGTTCTCCGGGAAATTTTGCGAGCAATGTTTGGAGATGTATTCAATCAGAAGATCGTTGATTACGTAGTCACAGCTACGTCCCCGGAACAGGTCGCTGAATTTATTCAAGTCATAAAGTATGTGAAAATTTTTTAAGTTCTGTATAACATTCATGATGAAAAGTTCAATATACTCTAGCTGTTCGTTTTGGCCGCATGGAGTACCTGCTCTGCCTCGCCCTTGTCGTGATGAAGCAACCAAAATGCGAACCCGAGTAGCCGCCAAAATGTCTCTGTTATCATTATTTTCAGGTACGATCGCTGTTATTAGAAATATTTTCTGTTTTGAATGCTACGTGTTATATCGCTTATCGCAGATGAAATCAAACATCTCATAGGCAGCGAAACTACGCGAGAAGGTGTTTTTCGCATATTTGAATTGTTTCAGAATCCTGTTCTGAATCGACGACTGTTCTACGTAATTTTCGAAGCCGTGGTTGATACCCTGTTTCCTGAAACTAATGTAGATGAATTGTTTGAGAAACTTCTGCAGGAGAACTCCAATTAATATAAGAACATTGCTTAGTTAAACTTAATTGTAATCCTCTACGCTTTGTTGTCATATTTTCAAAATATCTCGCAGGAACGAGTTTTAAAAACCAGTAAAAATAAGTACATGGCATGCTAATGATGCTGTTCATGTACAGTATCCTGCACAAAAATCCGAAAACTGATTCAATTTTTTAAAGCCACCTATTGGCGAGGTAAAGGGTTTTTTGTTTGTTTTTCTTTAAGAGGTAGGGTAGACGGGGTGATGGACACATAGGGCAGGGTTGGGTAAGTCTAGACATTAAAAAAAGTGCCTTAAGCTATTACGCTTTAAGGCAAGTTACAGGTCGGAACATTTTAAAATATATTCCCATATAACTAGTCTGAAAAGCAAAGGTTTCCTGCTTTTTGCCTCTCTTGGCATGTTTTTTACATTTGCCAAAGTTGAGAAAATTGTTCAAAATCATTTTCTTTCTGAAAAAGCTTACATGAGAGATTCCTTCCACCAAGTCATCCATGATGTTGCATGCGACGGCCTTGTTCTGCCAAAGATTTGTTGCGATGAACATCGCATGGAAATGGTCCCTTTTTGAATGTTCGAATATATAGAAATCCGATATCATATGGAAGCGAAACGTTTAAAAAATGAGGTTAATCAGAAATTAAAAGAAGAGCAGCATAAGCTGCACAAGCTGTCTAAGATGGTCAATTAATGTGTATTAATGTATATTAAGGCGTGTAATACAAAGAGGAATTGATTCAGGTTTCCTTTTTTTGTAGTAAATTTTTTTATTTTTAATCCAGAAGAAAACAGCGCGGAAAACAGTCATAAGCGACTACTTTCCCCATTGTTGACAACGTTTTGGAGGAAATGTTATGACTGATCCGGGTTGTCAGCGCCCCTAGCGAGTGCCCCAAAATTTGTCCGCGGAAATAGCAGACGAACAGCCCAAATCAGGCCTAGTAGACAACAGTTCCGGGACCTCCATGGTTAGACCATGTTTTTTTTCGATTATTTAAGCGATCAAATTAACAACGAAAAACGCCATCTGGCAATATTCTTCAGCAATCAGTAGTTTTTTCAGGGGTAGCATTGTCACTAAAATAAAAGAAACACATTTAAAAAAAAACCATGCCTACTACGTAATCTGTAACAATATTTCTTACAGAAATGCTATGCTAGACAAACATAATTTACCTGCTATTTCTCCACACTTTCACACTTTCACACTTCACACTTCTGTTGGGATCGATGTTCTCAATGTCTTCAAAATTTTCACCATCCATTTTGACAGTTGACAGTACTGAAAACGTTTGACAAGACTCTCTGTCGTCAAAACACCTAACACAAATTGTTTATTTCCATCAGCAGATGGCTCTGTTCGCTAGCCAAATGATCGGTGAAAAGATTTGATCGGAAATAATTTTTTTAAATTTGATTGTGCGATCAAATCATTTTGGAATGATTTGATTTCCGATCAAAATTTTGATCGTGATTTTGATTTCGATCACGACAACTCTGGTAGCAGCAAGTTTCGATATTCCAAAACGAGAAATAAAAAAATCATAAAATTAGCTAACAAATGGCTGAAATAACAACGTTCAACTAAATCACTGACAAGGGGACTGGTGTCGAATACCACTGCGACAGCCCCTTCGATTGAAATAATTTGAGAGGGGGGGTGTAGGGGTACTCTCGGGGGCCACTGTTGGGGGGTACAATGACCGCATTAAAAAAACGTGAACATCGATTTATTTTGAAAAAGCCATGTATGGGTATAAATGTTAATAGTTAACCTTTTTAAGAAGAGGTAGGGCAGTTTTGGCGCAAAATCATCATAAGGGGGGGGGGGGCTGAGTAATGTTAGTCCAGACACCTTTTTTTGTCCCAGTTATTAAATGTCTGGGTAAAAGTGTAGACTGTATTATCTAAGCATGGAGGTTAGCGCCAACAGGATGGCCAATTTATAAGAAATCACCGGCAGACTCAGTTCAGAGTTGGGATGTTAATTTAAAAAAAACTGTAACTAAATCTATGCTCCATGTGGAGGAGTACCTCGGTTCAGGTGGCTTAGAATTATAGATCCCCTTCATAAGTTTCATGACTAAGTAATGTTGGCCCACCGTATGGTAGTCGATGGGGACAGAGTGTCGGACAGCATAGAACGGGCTTTGTTAATAGTGTTGTATGCTTTGCCTAAAGTGAACAGGTTAGATAGAAATGCCAATATATTATTTAAATCATTTGACAAGGAATGGAAACCCCATTGTAAGCACCAATCACCCCAAGCCGCCCAGGGGGACTGGTAAGCAGCTTGCAGCTTGTGTGGTGGGACGGACTCCCGCCAACAACAAGTTGACCACATTTGATGGCCATTGCCTGTGAACTCACCCAGGACAACTTCCAGACGGTTAGAGTAATCGACCTCGTCTCTATTAACGGGTTTGGAGGGCCGTCTACTGACAAGCAGGTGCCGGTGTGGCGGCAGGTCCCTCTTGGAGTTAGTTTTTTTTTTGAGACGGATCAAAACAGTAGGAGCCCTCACTTCGATCGGGAAGTTCCCGATAGGGCCGGTTGGTTTGATACGGTTGTGGGGCGTTGTTTAGTACGTTCTACGTCGTGCTGGTTGACGGAGTGGCTTTGCGATTGTGATTTGTGAGGGAACGCTTTTTTCTAGAGCGGGGATTTCGATTTTAGCTGTAGGGTGTCTAATTGTCTATGGTGTGTGTGTGATGAACATAAGTTGTGGCAACGTTTGCGTGGAGAAATTGAAGTTGTGTGGTGGTTTGCATTCTCTTGGTTTGGTTTTCTCTTTTTATGATTGTTAGTTGAAGACTTGAAGTGTTGATTGTTTGAGTTCAAACTAAAGTTTAAATAAACTATTATCCCTGTTTCCGTCGTTGTTAAGTTGTTGGTCGTGGTTCCGTATGTCTTGGAGTTTTGGTCTCACGTTTGTTTGAGTTTTGGTCTGGTGTTTGTTGGAGTTTTGTCGGTTGGTTTTCGTTATGGTATATTTGTGTCAAGTAAGTAATTTTCATGCTTGGTGAATGAAATGTTTTTATATTTGTAAATTTTTGCTCAAGATTCGTTGGATTCTGACGGTTGGTGTTGTAGCTGTATGCACTTGTGTTGCGTGTTAACCTTTCTTGCTGCTGAGAAGTAGGATCTCTTAGTGCGGGCATGGTCTAACATTGGAGGTCCCAGAACTGTCGTCTGCTAGGTGTTTCGTCTGCTATTTCCGCGGAAAAATTTTTTGGCACTCGCTAGGGGCGCTGAAACATGCCAAGAGAGGCAAAACGCAGGAAGCTTTTGCCTCTCTTGGCATGTTTTTTAAGTTGAGAAAATTCTTCAAAATCATTTTTGAACGGCCTTGTTTTAATGGCAATGGCGCGCAATGGCCCTAGCTAGTGCCCCAAAATTTGTCCTTGGAAATAGCAGACGAACAGCCCAAAACAGTCCTAGCAGACGACAGTTCTGGGACCTTCAATGTTAGACCATGGTGCGGGTGGGAATTCTGGAATCGGCTTCGAGTGGTGCATATTTTCTAGTGATGGTGTAGGATGTAGTCCGATCTGTTGTGTGACAGTGAAGTTATTCTCCACCAAGATTGAAAACGAGGAATTCGAATTACCACGGTATCCGTGAATCGTGGCAAGGAGTCTATTGTAACGTTACGTAACTGCGAGTGTTGGTAAACTGAAGGAGCATGGCGCTGAGGCTCGTGAACTGGCGGCTAAGGCCAAGTACTACGATATGGCAGCTGCTGTTCAGTCGATGTTGACAATAGCTTAGGACATATAGATGTGATTGATTTCAACGGTGTAAGTGCGCAGTGAAAGCCTGGTCTCATAATATACATTCCATGAGTTCAAGGCTTACGTGTTCGAATTAGAAGTATGGGTTAAAAATATTACCAAGAAAATGGACGTACGCAGATGTTTAGGTTGCTATGCATGCATACTAAGAGGTCAAAGCCGAAATTGACGGCTGCCAGATCCAATTTTGTACCCTCAAAAATTATGGCCGGCGCGTGGTTCAATAACAAGATACTCTGAAGGACGATCGGTAGATGTTCATACGAGCCGGAAGAACTGAGAAGGACCTTGGCTGCTACCTGGGAGGAGATTTAAGCTCTGTTGAGTTAATGCGCAATGACAAGAATTCTGCCATTTTAAATTCGACAGAATGTGCCACGAAAAAAGTGTGAAAGAAAGACTGTTTTGAAAGAATGTGCGTATTCCTTTGATACTGTTGCATCATAGTTCTGAATGCAATGAATTAAACGAAATTTCTTTCTTTGTTATTTTCTTCGTTTAGCATTGTTGCTGAAGGCCCTTTTATCTGTGGATTCAGATTCGTGATTGATTGTGATCTTCGAGTTTGGTCGCTGTCACTGATGTCATCGCTGTCGTCGTGTTTTCTTTTCTGCTTCCATTCTTTAAGGACTTGGGAATCGACCGTATTGTTTTCTACTTTCAAAACCTGTAAGTGGATAGGGTGTAGTAGTTACGTCATTGTCGTGAGTATAACGCGATATTTTTTTCTCAGTTTCTTTTTACCTTGAAGACGGAAGCTTTGGAGGTGTTGATGGATGTTTGTTGTAAATTCACGTTCTTCGTAGCGTCGTGGATGGAAAGCTTGCAGTACATTTTTTTTCAGCTGCAGGTCGTTAAGAATTCCTTTGTCTTGATTCCACAAGTTTACTTTCCTCTGAAAATGATATTTGTCATAAATTAAATAGTTTTTAAATGAAATTCATTTTTGACTTACTATTTCTCCAGGTTTCATAGAGTGATCGAAGATGTCAACTTCCATCTTTTGTAGCTCTCATTTTTAAATTGTGTAATTGGTCCGGCTTTTTGAATTACACCTTCCACATCTAGGTAAGAAGAAGTTAAGATCTTATTGTATTGATTTTTTGTTGAATTTTTCTACCTATCATAGTGCCGTGGCTCATTTGGTAAATGTAATTGAGTTGAGTCTTCGGGTGATGACCATTTGGGAATTGAGTATCTTGTTCAAGATGGATTACCTTGATTTTTGCAATTTGTAATTAGAGTATTATTGAAAATTTTAATGTAACCTCTGTTTTGTTGCAAATTATCATCTCATATTTGAACGGGTAGATGCTGTTGGGTTTTGTAGCAGCGACGATTTCGGCAAACTGCATGTTATATATTTCCCCTTCTTGAATCAGTAGATAAAATTTTTCAGCGTCCTCGCCGGAGGCTTTGACTTTGATTGTTCCGGACTCGTCTTCAAGTCGAAAGAAGAACATCTTTTGGTCTTCCTTGATCGGAATTAGTCTTGAAATTCACGATGTCATTTCTTTAATTTTCCCCCCTAGGTTTGTAAAGGTAGGGGAGACTGGAGTATGCCGGGACACCGGGTCAAGAGGGACAGTAGGGGGAAAAATAGTAGATTTTAATAAAATCAAAAATTTTTATAGTATGTTATTTAGAAACATACAATCTACTTTGGCATGAAATTTGGTTGAGTTTTGTCAATAACTGTATCAGTTATTAACAAAACTAAAAAAACGGTTTTTTTTTAGTTAATTTTGTCTCCGCCATTTAATGTTTCTAGAAAAAAATAATCGCAAATGGCATGTAAATTTAATATGGAAATTAAGCTTAATCATTTCTTTATTGTTAAAAACAAAAATTATAATTTTCGATCAATTACTGTAGATAATATTAACGTTTTAAAAAAATAGTCTTTATCGGGAAATCGGGACAGCTGTTTTTGACTAAAATGGGACATTAGTGGGCGGGTTTGGCCTTCAAGCCCATCAATCATCACCGAGCTCATGACGCCATTACTGTTCCTTACAATGATTACAAGCAATCGATTATTCAGCATATTAATCGATTACAATAAGCCCAACCCCCACCTATCTTGTAATAAGGGTTTTTTATCATATAAGAAAAAAATTTTATTAACACAATAATCAAATTGAAACATTTATTAACTTATAGAGTCTATGCAGTGGGGCGCTATTTCAATTTTTACAAATTGTTTTAATGAATTTTAAGGCGAAAACGGAGGACGTCCCTCACTACCCACCCTAGTGTCCTCACTTACCCCTCAAAATAGGCTCCTCCCACAAATCTAAGAAAATTTTAAAGGTCTTATATGGGAAAATGGTTTATTATTAAATTATATAAAAAAAAGGGGGGGTACATTACCGTATGGAATACATAAAAACAAAATAATAAATTAATTTAATGATTAGTTTGGGAGATATAGGGGGAAAACGAAATCCGTCTCGGCTTACTCCAGTCTCCCCTAAGTCGGTGGTAAACGATATCAGTTTAGTTTACTATAGAACAGTTTTACTTAATTGCCGAGCTGTGGATTGAGATTTTTTATTCTTTCGAACACAGGTTGCGAAGTGTTTAGTGATGCAGTCCCGGTTTGAGTGCTGCATCCAGGTAAGTAGTTTTCGTTTTCCGGCTCACTGTCGCTTTCACGAAGCACCTTGCTTGAATGCAGTTTCTAGTTGACTGAGCACTATCACTGAAAGTACGTTAATCGTCGGTGTTTTAACGTTTGTTTTCCGTTGCGTTAACTGGTTTTCTAGTAATTGCGTTTGATTTTTTTTCCTTTTTTTTGGAAAACGAGTGAGTAGTTCCCCAATTGATGTTATTTCATTTATTTCGCGGTGACGATCAGGGAAACCCTGAAGACTTTTATGTTCCATAAAGGTGTTTTAATGTTTTATTTGTTTTGACCTTGCTTTTTTCATAATAAATGTTTTAAAAGTAAAAAATTGTATTCGGAATGGGTGTATTGGTAAGGGAAATTTGCGTACTTGTAACACGGGTAAGATATTGTAGCCATGTATAAATAAGGATAAATAATACCTAACATCCAATACCAATAAACGATGTTGTTGCGTAACGATGCTGTTGCGTCACGGTGTCAATTGCAAATATCACGACTAACACTTTAATCGTTTCAAACAACGCAGTCTACATCATAAGTAATCTCTCGCAACCAGTTCATTTGAATTACAGTCATTTCAATTCCATTCATGCTGGTGCTGAAAGGTGAATCAAATTCTAAATTTTTCAGAAAACTTGTTACTTTCACGTTCAACTGCTTTTTAACTTCCAGTGTGAATCTTTTAGCGCGTCTGACTTTTAAAGCACTAATGCAAAATCTGGATGGAAAAAATTATGTTGTGCTGAATTGGATCGACCGTTTTGGAATTGAATTCCGGGGTTACGACAGCAACAACATTTCCAGCATGATCAATAATACAATAATGGTAGCATTAATACTATTCATGCGGTTGTTTTAGTTTTAAAACTTCCAACGATATGTTGGTTTCCTATTTCGTTGTTTTCTTGTCCATCTATATCATCGGGGAGGAACGTTGCAGACCGGAAGCATTTATTCAATTACCGGTACCAGAGTATACCACACTTTGGAATAATTCAACTAGGATTGATAATATTTAAAAAATCGAGATCAACGAACACACTGCAGTAATTGTTTTGTTTTCTTTATTTTATTTTTTGGTGCATTTGTTTCATTTATTGTTTTTCTTTCAGATAATTCGTGTGGGAAATGCTACCATCGAATTTTTCAATTTCCCTCACCTGCAATACAATTACATAAGTGTTCGTTGGATGTCCGAGGAACACCGAACGCAACACGCCATCGGTAAGTACCTGATAAATCTATCGCAATTAGTATTTTTCTTCCCTTAATCTGATGTCTGTTTCGGATGCTTTAGACCTTGTTGGTGTATTCTGCCCGATGTGTTTGAAAACTAACGTTATACAATTGCACACTCCAAATGCAAGCTTAAGATAGCTATTCGACATCAAAGTGCCTTCCTACTCTACTAGTACGACGTGAATGTGAATGCAATTCTTCCACAGGTATATGATTTTGTGAAAGTTTTAAGGAATTTGACAAGACGGAACAGGTTTTTCGTGTTACCGTGATAGGTGGTCGATTTTCACTGTTTTAAAAGTTTAATACACAAAAAATTTTTATTTACATTTTCAAGATCGACCGTCCGTGCTTTGAGTTTCAATTACTGAAAACCTGGATTAACCACCAATCTTACATGGGCTACACGGAGGTGCGCTAACATCAAATAATTTGTTTTTCAGTATGCAGAAATAATGTCGTATTTGTACGTTTTCATTTCCATTCCATCCAGTGTTGTTCCGGTTAATTCGGAAACCAGATTTGTTTTGTTCAGCAGAATGTTAATATCTTTGCAATCATATCGTTTTCACTTTCTACAACACAACAACATCTTGAGTCCGTAACAAAAAATAGAGTAGGTAAAAAAAAAAAAGAAAAGTGAGCAGTGTAATATTGAATGTATTTAGAGTAAGAAATAAAAAATGAACAATTTGTTTTCTTACTATTTGTTGAAGGTATTGAACCGCTAGGGCAAACATGCCTTTGGCGACTACTGTTTAGCCAAGGATCTCCCTTAGCTAATGTGATGGTGATCCTAGGCTAGCTTCTTCTTCTCGTTAGTACTACAGAGTAAGGTAATGTCTTATGTCAATCCCTTTCTCGTATAACCTAATGTGTGTGTGAGAAAGGTGTTTCTACAAATAAAATTGTCTGTCTGTAGTTGGACTGATGCCAGAACATATTTGTATAACTTATTTTAACAGGTTATGGGCCCAGGACTTCAGCTGTGCTACTTGTTTGATTATTTATGTAATAGAGACTTAATGTCTTTATTTTTTTACAGAAAGTAAGAATCAAGTTGAAATTTAAAAAAAAGGGATGGCGGCTGCTGGTCAACCAACTCAAGAAATCAGACAGATTGCCAAACTCAATGGCAAAAATTGGTCGTCGTGGAGGTATGGAGTAAACTTGTTGCTGGAAAAGAACAGGCTGAATCGAGTAGTGTCGAGGCAGGAACTCCTTCCACCACAGGTAAGAATATATGTCGGTTAATTGGTCTGTGTTTAAAGTCAGTAGCTAATGTCGGTCTGTGGACCGATGAAAGTGACTACAGCTAGACTGACTATAAAAGGTCGCGTGTAAATTAGTTTTTCGTCCTTAGTGTAAAAAGCATGACCACAAAGTTCATTTTTAAAATTGCTTGATAGTGCCAGTCTGAGAGTGATTTAGTTTTTTTTTCTTCTCTCTCAAACGCATACGTACATTAAAATCCTTGTAATTTTAAAAGAACCAATAACTAAATTACCACTTAGTCATGCATTTTACACTATAAGTGACTTACAAAATGAATATGGCTATTCATGTTGTACCAGAAATGAATATGGTTATTCACAAGTAAAATACAAAATGAATATGGCTATTCATGTTTGTACCAGAAAGTGAATATGGTTATTCACAAGTAAAATACAGAATGAATATGGCTATTCATGTTTGTACCAGAAAGCGAATATGGTTATTCACAAGTAAATTATAAACTGAATATGGCTATTCATGTTTGTACCAGAAAGTGAATATGGTTATTCACAAGTAAATTGTAAAATGAATATGGCTATTCATGATTTTACTAGAAAGTGAATATGGGTCATGTTATTAATCACTATGGTTACATTGTTACATTGACTTACGAACTGAATATGGGTATACAGTATGTTACTAGGAAAGTGAATATGATTATTCATAAGTGACTTACAAACCCAATATGTTTATTCTTATTTGTACCAGAAAAAGAATATGGTTATTCGAGGTGTCTCAGAGAATGAACATGATTGATCAAGGCTCACTTATGAAGTGAATCTTGTATTTTAATAAATAAAACTGTTAGACATTTTTAAGATGTCAGTCATTGTTGTCATGATATTAATGTATCTTTCTGTTGAATGTTGGACAATTCACAGGTCGTAAATGCAGAAGGCGTCGTTACAAACCAACTCCTCATTGATGCCTGGCTGCAAAAGGATGTTGATGCACGAACCATAATCTACTGTAATGTCGAACCACAACTTCAAGTTATCATTGAGGGGTGCACAAAAGCAGCGACAATGTGGGATCGTTTGCTTCTCCAATTTGCCCAAGCCGCGGCTGCAAATGCTAATCTACTCCTGGCAAAGTTCTTTGAGTATAAGTATGAAAAAGGTACTAAGCCGACATACGTCCTATGTTTATATGCGTATTGTACTAATGGTGTCCCTGTATCACATTTAATGATAGAACACAATGTCATGAGTCACATAATGAGGCTCACGTCAATGGCAGAAGAACTGAGAAATCTTGAATCCCCGCTCACGGATCAACAACTGATCATGAAGATTCTTCATTCACTGCCGACAAGTTATCGTGCCTTTCAGTCAGCATGGCTGAGTGTTCCAGTACTTGAACAGACAATCCAGAACCTCACGGTTCCTTAACTAAAACCCTAACTAACTAACCCCACCTTAACTAAAAATATAAATAAAGGCGAGATGGATCCTGCAGACGTGGCCTTCTTCGCTGGACAAACACCTCCAGCCCTTGGAGTATCTGACGTAGCCTTTCACGCACCAAGGGATAGAGGAGGAGGATACTCGTCGTTCAGGAAAGGAAGTAGAGGATTTCGTGGCAGAGGCGGGGGTCCCCGTGGAAATAGATTTGATGGTAGCAACAGTCGGAACAGAGCTGAATATACCTCTACTATCGTCTGTTTCAGCTGCAATCAAGTAGGCCATAAGTCTTACAACTGTCCCGCTAAACGGAATGAAGAGAGAAAACAACAACGGGATGAGAAGGTCAACAAGAGCCGCACCTCCTTTGGGTGTGTCTCGTCATCACTTTGTATCGTCGCAAAACAACCGGATTTTTGGTACGCGGATTCAGCCGCATCCAGTCACATGACCGACAAGAGATCGTTTTTCACAACGTTTAAAGAAATACCCCCAGGTGTTTGGAAAGTAAACGGCATTGGAGGAGTACAGCTTGAGGCACGAGGCATTGGAAACATCAATGTAACCACTTTCATTGAAGGAGAAGAAACAAAAGGAATGTTTCAAGACGTACTGTTCGTGCCAAATCTATCTGTCAACCTCTTCTCCGTTGGATCGGCCACGGAGGCTGGCCTCGAGGTTCACTTTAAAGGAACCAAGGTATTAAACGAATACGATAAAATTTTTATCTATATTGTGTTTGACACTTATCTCTGTATATCTCAGGCATCGTTCAGTATAAACGACACCACGATTATGACAGGAGAGAGGATTGGAGATTCACTTTATCAGTTGAGTGTGTTGGCAGACAACAGTAAACATCGCGAGGACTTCGCAGCCACTGCAGTCTCGTTAGCGTCTGCCCATCTACTCCATCAACGATTTGCCCATGCAAACTGCAGAGATGTGACCAGGACAATCAAGTCAAAGGCTGTCAAGAATACCCATCTTGACCCTGGACAAGACAACACAGCCAAACGGTGCGACGGCTGCATGTATGGAAAGATGCATCGACTACCTTTCCCAACAAAAGGAAGGGAGAGAGCTGAGAAAGTTGGCGAACTCATCCATGGCGACGTTGGAATAGTCAACAAAACTACTCCAGATGGTTGCAAGTACTACTCTCTGCTAAAAGATGACTATACTGAATTTACCAACGCAAAACTCCTGAAGAAGAAAAGTGATGCTGCCAACCACGTCATTGAATTCTGCGAGAAGATCAAGACTCAAACGGGAAATCCAGTAAAAGTTCTGAGAACAGATCAAGGAACGGAGTACCGTGGAGAACGATTCGATAAGTGGAAACAAGATTCCGGTATCATTCATCAACTGACCTGCAGGTATACTCCACAACAGAACGGCGTTAGCGAAAGAGCAAACAGGACAATAATAGAAGGTGTCAGAAGTTCACTCTACAACGGCCGTGATAACCAAAAATCTCCCAACACAGGAAGTAACGTGCAAGAGTTATGGGGAGAATTTGCGCAACCGTCTACATCAGAAATAGGATTCTAACGGCCCAAACAAGTACTACTCCATATGAAAAATTCTTCGGAAAGAAACCGTCCGTGGACCATTTAAGAGTGCTCGGGTGTCAGGCCAGAGTTTTCACTCCGTCTGAACTATGACTAAAATTTGATCCGACCTCTGAAAAAGGATGGTTAGTGGGGTACTGTGAAAATACAAAAGGCTGGCGAGTGTGGAACCCCCAAACAAGAAAAATAGTTATCTCACGCGATGTCATATTTGATGAAACGATATTCATCGGAGACGAAGTCACTAACTCAGCGTCCGAAGTCAAACACAACCCGTGTGAACCTTTTCGAGTCGTTTTGGAAGCATTAGAAGCAAATCTTCGTGTGGAACACTCAATAAATGAAGACCAAGGAGGACAAGAGCAAAACGAGGACGTTAATGTGGATGAGTTAATGGACGAAGAGGCTCCAGCTCTACTTGGCAATGAAACTCGTGGTGGCGTTACAGAAAATGAGTTGCCGGATGAACAAGCTGCTGCCACGGTTTCACCTAGTCACGATTACTTCTATCGAACCAGATCCGGAAAACTCTACGGCAAGTCACTAGGCTTAGCAGCACAGGTGTCAGCTCCCGAGAACACATTCAATACTTCCGAGCTGGAGGTGGATGAGCCTCAAAGCTTCAGAGAAGCCCAACAGTCCGAATACGCGGATAAATGGTTAGCTGCATTTGAAGAAGAGTACAAGTCTCAAATGGATAATAAGTCTTGGGAACTGGTCCCTCCTTCCCAACTGCCGGCCGGATGCATCCCAATTCGCCATAAGTGGATTGGAAAGTATAAACCAGGATATGGTGACATACCCCCTCGGTTTAAAGGCCGTCTGACCGCTGTTGGTTGTGCTCAACGACCTGGCATTGATTTTGACGACACATTTGCTCCTGTACCTCGAACTGAGTCGTTCCGTATATTTATGTCGGTTGTCGCAAGCGAAAATCTGGAGATGGTACAAATCGACATAAAAACCGCCTTCCTCAACGCGGATCTCGATAAGCCGATCTTCATGACTCAACCCGAAGGCTTCCTAGTACCCGGAAAGGAAGATTGGCCCGTACTTCTAAAAAAGGCACTCTATGGCACTAAACAAGCACCGATGCTGTGGAACAAAACCCTCAACAGTAAACTGGAGGCAGCGGCCTTCAAGCCACTCGCTGCTGACGGGTGTGTATACATTCGTGTTATAAAAGAAGAAGTGGCGTTACTTATTGTGTATGTTGACGACGTTATCTATGCAAGTAACAAAAAGAAGTCGCTGAAGACCTTCGTTGACTATATGGCAAGTGAGTTCGAGATCCGCAACCTCCCACCCACCCGATTTCTTGGACTTAACATGGAGCGCAACAGACAAAATCATCAAATCTTCATCTCACAAAGACACACCATTCTGAATCTACTGGAGAAATATGGGATGGCAGGGTGTACACCAGTTCTAACGCCCGCTGACCCCAATGCCCGCCTCACTGCGTCTATGGTGCCAACGAGCGAGGGAGAGAGACTGGATATGACGAAGGTTCCGTACAAGTCAGCAGTTGGAGCGCTTTTATATCTTGCAAAAGCCACACGCCCAGACATCACGTACTCCGTAGGTCAAGTAGCGAAGTACTGTTCCAACCCGCAACCAGCGCACTGGAGAGCAGTAAAGAGAATATTGGCTTATCTGAAGGGGACCTGTAATCTTGGAATATGGGTTGGAGGCACCGACGAAGGAGTAGTGTGCTATGGAGACGCCGACTACGCTGGAGATTTAGACAACCGAAAATCAACGTCCGGTAGCATTTGTTTCTTTCGAGGTGGTCCGGTCTCCTGGGCCAGTCGACAACAAAATACGATTGCTCTATCAACAACTCAGAGTGAGTATCAAGCACTGGCCGATGTGTGCAAAGACGCAGTTTGGCTGAACAGGTTTAATGCTGAACTCAATCCAGTTAAAAGCAAGTCATCAACACAAGAAACTGCGTTGTCGAGAGTCCCAATCTACTGTGATAATGAAAGCGCCATTAAGTTGGCAAAGAATCCAGCGTTCCATAGAAGGACTAAACATTTTGACGTCAAGGTACACTTCGTAAGAGAGCTACAAGACAAAGAACAAGTAAGCATCACACATGTCAAGTCTGAACACCAGTTGGCGGATATCTTCACTAAGCCTCTACCCGGACCCAGATTTGTAACACTACGAGAACGAATTGGCATGGGAACTATTTAAAACAAACCAAGTCATGTTTGAGGGAGAGTGTTGAAGGTATTGAACCGCTAGGGCAAACATGCCTTTGGCGACTACTGTTTAGCCAAGGATCTCCCTTAGCTAATGTGATGGTGATCCTAGGCTAGCTTCTTCTTCTCGTTAGTACTACAGAGTAAGGTAATGTCTTATGTCAATCCCTTTCTCGTATAACCTAATGTGTGTGTGAGAAAGGTGTTTCTACAAATAAAATTGTCTGTCTGTAGTTGGACTGATGCCAGAACATATTTGTATAACTTATTTTAACACTATTTGAAGTGTTATTGGCGTATGTTGTATTCAACGTAACACAGTAGTGCACACATTTGGTTACTTCTTAACATTGCATGCAATAAACTATTTCACCGATTTCATGACATTTTTTTTATTTGATTGAAGGCGAATAAGTCTCTCACTCGATTGCACTTTGAGTGTTGTAGCCTGTGCGCGATAGGCCTTTTCCTTAATATATATGTTTTTCTTAATAATTGCCTCTGCGAACCAACTAGGATACTCAGTTTAGAAAGAACATTAGCAACACCACAGTAGAAAAATATTCAATCAGTATATACTAATATTTGAGCAATGTAATATCATTCCGAAACGTTGTCGCTACAAGGACTGGTCCAATTACGAAATAAATGAATTAAGTATCAATTTCTCATTGACGTTCATTTTGTTTTGCTACTCGGGCAATATTTACCCCAGGGGCCTTTTTTTTACTTTTACAACACAAGAAGAAAACTATTAGAGTGATGACAAAATATTGGAAGTCAAATTTTTGTACTCACTCTATTGCATTTTGAAGGTCGTAGCCTGTGCGCGATAGACCTTTTCCTTGTTTTTTTTTTGTATTGACTCTGCGAACCAACTAATTATCTTTTACTCTAATTATCTCTTTCCCACAGGGACACTGGGACAGTGATAAAGAATTAACGAATTAATGAGACAGAAACCCCTTGCGCTCGTCTCTCTTTCCTTCGTTATAAACTTCATCATTTGAGTATCAATAACGTTTTAATCACAACGTTACACTTTACATTTACGTGTTTGTAAAAAAAAAATTTCCCGCTTCTATATTCTATAATAATATTAACATTCTTGTTTTGTGGCGTTCACGTCTTTGATAGCATTTACGGCGTCTTATTTTGTCAGTTAATGGAAGAGAATGGGATTAATTCGAACGTTTAGACTCTTTAGTTTCGGTTGAAATTTCGTACGATGTCAAAGAAAAGTTGTGAAATTGTTTCTAGGTTTGTATTTATGTTGGATGTGATAAATGCTAGTTCTTCTTTCATGTGGTAAAAGTTTAAATTTCGCAATCGACAAGCATTCTGTAATACAGAATTTTGAAGTTGACAGAAATTTTTTTAAATTCTTTTAACTATACATTTAATTTGTATTAAAAAGAAAATTAATTTATGAGCTATATAAAGAAAGTAATGAAGAATCAATTGAAGTTTTTAAAATCGCAATCAAGTGAAAAATAGAGGCAAGAATAAGAGAAAAGAAAAATAAAAAAATGTTCTGCCTTCACGGTGAAATGAAAAAATGCGATTTTTTTATCGCAATAACTCTTAAACTAATAAAATGAAAAATCCAAAAATTGGACAATAAATTGTTGGTGTATTTTCCAATACACACTACAATTTTTATCAAAATGTAAATTTTGACGCGCCATCGATTGGTTTTTTTAGCGTGGAATGTCCCTATACTCGTAGTAAGACAGGTGTTGGAGATCCACATTTCGGAAGGCGTAGTGAGTGTGGTGAGACACTGGAGTTGGTTTTCATTGATGACGTAAACTAGAGGACTACCATATCGTGGTGTTGCTGACGAATCACCGACGCTTCGTAGAATAATCGTTTCTTCGCAGTCTCCTAATGGAATTCTTTTAGTCTCGTTGTCACCTTTCTCAGGTAGTCGATTAACCTCGCCGACCAAATCATTTTCGTTGAAATCCTCGTCATTTTCATCATCGGACGACGAGTCTTGAACTGTTTCTTCCATATTCTTTTTAATTTTTCTCACGTGAGTGATCGCGGCGCGGACAAAGCAAAAGCAGTGTGATGTCGAACTCAGGAAAGAAGGCATATCCAGTAGATGAGCAGCTGCTTGTGTAGCTGATAGTTAAATTTTTCCTGTAAGACTGTTGATGACTCGTTGGAGAAAATGTTTCGCCGTTCGTTGAGACGTGCCGGAATCATCAGCTACTGACCGATGAATCCGGACGTGTTTAAGAGCGTCGTTGATGATTGTAACTGAGTTAGTAAAGCCTACGGAATCTTTCGTCATATATTTCAAAAGATAAAAGAGGATGGATTTTGCTTACTCCGCTCCTCCTAACAAATACTTCGCCGTATTACTGGCGAGTACGGAGGTATTTACGTCATTGACCTCTACGATGGAACCATTTCTTGCTACGAGAGCACGTTTGATATTTTCTTGTACCGATTTTGGCAAGCGATGTAAACGTTCTAGTAAATTGGCCGGCCATGTTTTGTCATCGTCCGTTCCATTGTTTGGTATTTCTCGAACAGCTGGTCTTTGAAGCTCAAATACGACACAGCGCGTGTCCTTCGGCGGGATTGGTTATATACCAAAATTACGTTCTGTTGTTGAAAGATACTGTGGCACATGGATTGCGTCGCATGCGCACACCTTTCCATCGGTTTCTTGTAACTGCATGCAGCTTGTTTTTAATTCAAAATTGACGGTTTTACAAGGCGACAGCTACCAGCGTCTACGATTCCTTTCGGTCACGGCACTCTTGCTCGAGGTTTCTTTTTATGAAAAGTCTTTCGATGAGAATGAACTTGGACATTATCCATGATTTGATGTAAACGTTGCAGATAGTCTGAGGACGATGGAAGTTGTGATGCGAAATAAATTAGGCGTGAAATTTTGATTTTTTCTACGCGTCCGATGAGATAGCGTAAGTGAGCTTCATCGGGCATCATGGCTACGTAAATGCTATTTAGAACTTTAGCCACTTCATCAACTAATAGCGGACACGGACTAACTTTGAAGAGATCTGGGGTCAAAGACGTTCCCCACATAGCGCAGTGCGCATGCAGAGCTCCTCTTTCCTGTACTTCGGTCACCGAAAAGACCTCGGTGACTTTACCAATCACGCCCTCATTTCTGCTTGATAATGGCGTTGTTTTTTTCGTTGTCGACGATAACGGTATTCCAAGTAATACACTAAATAACTTTTCCATGATCAACTTGAAAACAGTTGCGCTGGCGTGTTGACTTTCCGTGAACAACTTATGGATCGCCAACTGAGAGATCGACACTTGCTCGCATTCTTCATCTTCATTTATAAGGGCCCCTATGAATTTTTCTGGTTTTGTAGGGAATTTCTCGTTGCTGGTAGATGGAAAGGCGATTTGTAACGTCATCGGATGGTGGGTGTCGTCAGGAGACACTGTTAAAAATACAGAAGATGTCACATAACGTTGCACTAAGGCACAAAGACTTGTCATGGCGTCGTTTCTTTCCATTGTACTAAACACAACCCACATAGCAACGGGTAATCTTTAAGACATCCCAAGGATATCCGGTAGTCCAAAAGACATCCCGGACTAAAAAAAGATTTCCTTAGGATGTCTTGTTAGGGATATTTTGGTACAAGGACATGCCTGACAAAAAAAAGATGGCTTTAAGATGTCCCGTCAGGCCTACTTTTGGGACAAGACAAAAGAAGACTAAAAATGGATGGCTTAAAGACGTCCTGCCGGGGATTCTTTAGGACAAGGGTATGCCAGACCAAAAAAAGATGTCTTTTGGATGTCTTGTCGGGGATACTTTGGGACAGGGACATGACTGACAAAAAAAAGATGTCTTTAAGATGTCCCGTCTGGCCTACTATTGGGACAAGACAAAAAAAGACTAGAAAAGGATGTCTTTAAGATGTCCTGCCGGGAATACTTTAGGACAAGGGCATGCCAGAACAAAAAAAGATGTCTTTTGGATGTCTTGTCGGGGATACTTTGGGACAAGGACATGACTGACAAAAAAAGATGTCTTTAAGATGTCCCGTCAGGCCTACTATTGGGACAAGACAAAAAAAGACTAGAAAAGGATGTCTTTAAGATGTCCTGCCGGGAATACTTTAGGACAAGGGCATGCCAGAACAAAAAAGATGTCTTTTGGATGTCTTGTCGGGGATACTTTGGGACAGGGACATGACTGACAAAAAAAGATGTCTTTAAGATGTCCCATCAGGCCTACTATTGGACAAGACAAAAAAAGACTAGAAAAGGATGTCTTTAAGATGTCCTGCCGGGAATACTTTAGGACAAGGGCATGCCAGAACAAAAAAGATGTCTTTTGGATGTCTTGTCGGGGATACTTTGGGACAGGGACATGACTGACAAAAAAAGATGTCTTTAAGATGTCCCATCAGGCCTACTATTGGACAAGACAAAAAAAGACTAGAAAAGGATGTCTTTAAGATGTCCTGCCGGGAATACTTTAGGACAAGGGCATGCCAGAACAAAAAAAGATGTCTTTAAGAATTCCTGTCAAGAATACTTTTGGACAAGGCCTTTTCGGACTACTAACAGATGTCTTAAAGATGTCCTGTCGAGGATTCTTTTGGACAAGGCAGTTTCGGACTATGGAAAGATGTCTTTGAGATGTCCTGTCAGGGATACTTTTAGATAAGGCCATTTCAGACTAAAAAAAGATTTCTTTAAGATATCCGCTCAGGATTACCTTGGGACAATGCCATCGAAGACTAAAACAGGAGGTCTCTAAGATGTCTGCTAAGGAATACCTTGGGACAATGCTATCGAAGACTAAAAATGATGTCTTTTTTTAAAGTTTTAAGTTTTTAAGATGTCCAGCTATGCCTACTCTAGGACAAGGCGGTTCGAAGACCAAAAAAAGATGTCGTTAGGATGTCCGCTCAAAGACTAACTCGGGTCGGGACACAATAGAAAGACTTAAATAATACGTTCGTAAGACGTCCAAGATCAGGCTATTTCAGGACAAATGAACAAGGGCAAAACTGGATCAGAAAAAGATGTCTTTGAGACGTCTTAACAAGGCAAATTCAGGACAACTTCACCAATGAACTTGAAGACTTAAAAAAGATGTCTTTAGGATGTCCGCTCAAAGACTAACTCGGGACATAACACCAAGATTGAAATAAGACGTCCGTAAGACGTATATTCTGAAATCGCTTTACCCAAAAGTATTCCCCAAAGGACATCTTAAAGACATCTTTTTATATTCCAAAATGGCCTTGTCTAAAAGCATCCCCGGCAGGACATCTTAAAAACATCTTTTTATAGTACAAAACGGTATTGCCCTAGCTGGATAATATTGACCAAATGTTCTAATAGTAAAGAAAACTTATATGAAGCAGTTGATATTATATAAGAAACATATCACCTGGAAAACAACTTTTCTACAGACCCACATAGCAATGGGTTATCTTTATGACATCCCAAGGATGTCCGGTTGTCTCGAGGGGGGATGTCCTAAGGATGTCTTTAAAATAATGTTTAAGACTCCTTCGTTTCGTCCAAATGTCCGGGACTAGTACTATCTTTAAGACGTCTATCAAGACAGTTTGAGGACAACTTTAAGTTGTCTTTTGGATGTATAAATGACAACTTTAGATCGTCTTTTTGATTACTTAAAAATATTTTTTGGACATCTTAAAGATTTCCTAAAGACATCTCAATGATATCTTTCTGACTTCTTAAAGATATCCCGATGCCATATTTCTGACTTCCTGAAGACATCTTTAGGTAATCTTTCTGAATCACCAAAGATATTTTTTGGACATCTTAAAGATTTCCTAAAGACATCTGAATGCTATCTTTTTGACTTCTTGAAGATATAACGATGCCATCTTTTTGAATTCCTGATATAAGTGCTCCCTACAGGAGATCTTAAAGACATCTCTATATAGTCCTAAATTGCCTTGTCCATAACTATCCCTTAGAGGACATCTTAAAGGCATCTCTATATAGTCCTTAATTGCTGTGTCCATAACTATCCCTTAGAGGACATCTTTAAGACATCTTTATATAATCCTTAATTGCTTTCTCCATAAGTGTCCCTTAGAGGACATCTTAAAGATATCTCTATGTAGTCCTAAATTGCTTTGTCCATAAGTATCCGCGACAGGACATCTTAAAGACATCTCTAAGTAGTCCTTAATTGCTTTAAAAAGATTCTTCAACGTCAAATGAAGTTAAAGTATATATAACTATATATATATATATTATAGTATGGTATAGTTAAGTATATAGTTAAGTAAGTATTTTATCTTTTAATTAGTTACTTTATTCAACTGATATATTTATCAGCATTGTCATGTTTAAGGTCCATTTAAGTTTTGAGGCTCCCTCTAGCGGATAGTTACATAGAAATTTTTTTTTTAAGTGGCGTCGTCGCACATCAGATCGAGTCTAGAGCCAGACTACCCCAGAACAAGGAAGAACAATCTCCATCGACCAGTAGGTAATTCCGATGTGGCCAACTCTTGTCCACCAACAAGAGTTACACGGCTTCGGTTTTATACTGGGAAGAGTACGCGGACTATATACAAGAAGGGGGTGGGAGGTCTTGACTTTTACATCGAGACCCACCTTCCTTGTACTTGGCGGTAAGGATTTCCCAGTAGCGCTCCCCCTTCACGTTTTAAACCATACCGTCCTTACCGCCAAGTACAGCCATGATTCCGGAGCTGGCCGAAAGGAGCAGCGCAGTCGAATTCGTCTGCTAGAGAGGGGGAGGAGGGAGAATGTCGACTGCTGGGCTTTACGTGGAGTGAGCCATCTCCTTATCTCTGCATGGAGAGTACATTTGATTACCGGGAGCAGCAAATTTCTGTAACCTTAACGTTCGCTTCTCAAATTTTCGAAGAATATCCACGTTACGTGGATTTTGAAAACGGATCTTTGGTAATTCATACAGTTAAATTACGTAATTTTTTTACTATAATCTATTTTTTGTTAGATATTGACGATTTTTATCGAAAATATAAGGACGCACACTCCTGCTTGGAAACGCGTTTCTTCGGACGGTTCCAGAACGCTTTGGTTGGATTAGCGGAAAGGAAAAAAGTGGAAGTTACAAAATCTACTGACGGTATGATAAATACGTTTATTACTTGTAGAATTGAAGGCATGGAAAAAATTTTAAAACATTTAATATCTTTTACGCGCTTTATAGAATCTCTTGGGGCATTAGTTTTGTGTTTGAAAGTAATGCCCAGTGTATCCAGGATTAAGAAGGCTGATTTTTCATCAAAACTGGGTCGCCTTTTTTACTTCGTCAAAGTAATTTCTGTTTTCTTATTTTTTACTTTCATCGACCTGACTGAATGTCATTTCTTTTTTCCAGGAAAATGCTAGTATATCTTCTATTGTGGAATCAAAAGACAAAATCTATCATAAACAGCCATTCTTGATCGTCTCTGGAACCCTGGAATATCCTTTATCATTCTTTCTCGTCATAGAAAAAACTGCCATTCCAGTTGGTAGTAACTGTGCTCATGCCTTTCATGTGCTATTTGCATCTTTTTTCATTTTTCGATTGGAATATCCTTAATATCTTGACAATTTTTTTCTTTTTTTCGAACAATTTGTTTTTCAAATTGGGAAGAATATCAGCGCTTGCAATCAAGAATTTGCAAACTGCCTCGACAATGTTGCATCAGCAACAATTCAGCAGTCCCTCGAACAACAGCAGCAAAGTTAAATTCATTCTTTGATATACCGCTTGTTTTTTCACCTTTATTCGTTTACTGCATACCAAATCCAGCCTTAATGAATACATGACAGCATCACCTACTTTTTCTAAAATCTAAATTTTGTTTATTTCATTCATCTACCCCTATAAATCCACCTGGTTGTCCAATAATTAGTGTACCACACGTAGGTACACCTAATATAAACCAATGCCCACCTTCGGCCTAAGTGGGCTGCTACACTTTTTAAAAAGTGTACGCCTAAGTGTATATATACACTAGATAGTGGGCGTCTACTCCAATAAGTGTATACTTTCATTTTCCCCACTTTAAAGTGGGCTTAGGTGGGGTTTCCATTTTTGACTGTGTTGCTAATCCATTCCGGCACTGTCTGTAACGAGAATGGGAGTCAAGATGGCCTCTTTCGATGGCAGTAGTATAGTTGAACTTTCGAGATTTTCGTTTTCTTCTGGAGAACTGTTAGCGTCGTTCGAAGGGTGCATTCTCACTCCAGCAATATCACATCCAAGCGTTCTTTCAACATTGATGGATTGATTGTCCGTCAATCTTTTCACATTTCAATAATTTTATCAGCTAGCTGAAGTAGTTTTGTGAAAGATTCAGGTCTTTCGTCAATGAAAACGCAAGCGTGGAGTGGGTTTATTACTTTCAACATTTTGAGCCAAGGAATGATCACTGGTCCTCTTACTTGCAACTCCAGACAGCAAAATGCATGCTTCATATAACGATCATACTGTTTGTCAGGGCCTATGAAAGTCACAACTACAGTATCTAGTATGTCGTCCATCCAAGGAAACGTTTCGGGGTTTAAAAGACGAGTAGCAGCGGCTTTAGGGCCGTCCCGTGGGAAGCAAATGATATTCCCGATCAGTGACGAAGAACCTGTTGCAGTGATGCTATCACCCAACGGAGCGACTAGTTTCACTTCAGTTATGTACAACCTCACCAGCGCAATCAAGTGTTTCTCCACTAGAGTTAGAGATTGTATTTTTGGTAGTCTTTTAATCCGGCCGTAATCGTATCCATTAGCTATGGACAGTTTTGGAATCTTCTTTTTTTGTAAACTGTTGACACAGGATGAACACAATTTCACAAAAAAATATATCCAATGTTGGTGATGGTTCGATAAGTTCAGGATGGATATAAAATCGTAGTTGGGTATCATTCGGGTGTTCGAAAACACTACATACACTTTTAAATTCTCCCAAACTGTCATGCTAAGAAGCATCTTCCCTCTTCAATTGAAGAGGCAGCAATAGGGGGTCGTCTACACCAAACGTAGAATAATTCTTCTGCGAATATGTCCGAACTCCACACGTGCCACATGGGAACAGATCGCCATTATATTCAACTGCTTCTTGGTAACTTGCAATACATTTGTCTTTGATATCGTTTGATATTGATTGAATCAAAAGTGACGTTTGTTCCGTAGAAAACCCAATACATTTGAAACGATCGAGACCTCCATTTTCATGGAAGAGTAGTAGAGCTGCGTCAGGGTCAAATTCAAAACCAAATAATTCACTGTCCTTTGTACATACTATAAAATCACGAACTAAACCGTCCTGATTAAGTTTTTTTAGTTTGTTTTCAAACCGCATGATATTTTTGGTGATTTTCGTTTTTCTGCATAATTCATATAAATTTGATTAATTCCTTATTAAACATGCACCATACAGATAACGATGTTACCCACTTTACTTATTTTATTTGCGCAACGTCTTATACGCACATCTTATACTTAAAGCAATATTGAAGTATATTAACAAAATTTTAACATCGCACGATTTGAAATAAAGAAAAATATCAAACGTAACTACAAATTACAAAGTTTAAACAGTTTACGAAACAAAACTTACCACATACAGCATCTCCTTTCTCGGTTGACCCAGAAAATTCAGCAATGGAGGATTCTAATTCTTTTCTGTGATTAACCGGTAAATTATTTTACATTTTCTCTGAGTAATGTTTTGAACCATTAGTATCGTACTAAAAAACAAAAATATATTATTTAGCTTTACCAGCAGTATTCCAATTTGGAACATCTTTCTCATGTGGTCGAGAACAAATATGTTGATTGTGGTCGGGAATTTTAGCAATTTGATGCTCTTCAGCAGATTGATTCTGTCTACATAATTTCACTTTTACTTTCGCAGAAAGACGCTTTGTTTTCTTTAGATGAGGAACAATACTTAGACTTTCACGCAATCCTTTACTCATCATCTTCTTTGACAAACCTGTATCTGTAGGAAAACCAAAAAGATGACAAGTAAGTTTCCCAATTAATTGGTAACCTTAACTAAAATGAATAAACATAAATTAAGCATCACTCCTTTACCGTCTTTAACAGTATCATCCTGATTAATTTCAACACTCACTGCAAAAGTAAAAATTAATGTTTTTATATCACATTAGAAACAATATAAGCTTCAAACAATGGCTAATTACCTCCTCTTACAGTATCACCGCTGGAATTTTTCAAACATTCAGTAAGTTCTTCGTTTCGCCTCTAATCTTAAACTTCGTTTCATTTTTTATGCTGAAACGGACTAAAAAACTAACTAAACAAAACAAAGGCGATACTTCAACTACCATAATAGTCTGTCATCCTCCCTCGTCGATTCTAAAACGTGTGGATATATCCATCGATATATATATATATCAATTAATCCTGTTAACTGATGCACATTACAAGGTCTAATACGCACACCAATTTACTAAGACCTAAGTAGTCTTGCCACCCTCCCCTCCACTCCCCTGAAAAATCTCCCCTCCCTCCCACATAACTCGGCAAAAAAAAGAAATCAAACCCTTCCCTAAAACCAAACCACAAAAACGATAAAAGTGGTTTAATCGCCAGCGCTCACGATCCACTGCACAGACCAGGATTATTTTTACACCAAATTTTTAGTCTCAACAAGTCTGATTACGTCCACCCTGAACAGACAAGATCAAATTACAAAATCCCACGAAACCCGTAAATTGTCCGGAAAAACCGGTACTAATAACATACCCTAGGACCCCCTTGGAATCCAAGAAGGAATAACAGAGTGTGTCGATCCGGAGGTAGCATAAAGGAAATATTGGCACCATCTCCAGAATTATGGGAAACTAAGGCTGCCCCGGCCAATATGGGGAAATCAGTACAATCTCCGCCTGTTCTCTGCGTAACTTGAACAGGCAATCCTTTATGAGGGCGAAAGGCGGAAAGGCATACGCCTTCTGGTTTGCTCAACTGAATGCTTGGGCGTTTGTCCACCATGCATCCGGCTGCGGAAGCCAACTTACAAACTTCTTCAGTTGCGCATTCCATTGTGAGGCAAATAGGTCTACGTTAATTTCGCAGACTGCTGCTAGCTTCGCAAATATTGCTGGTGAAAGTCTCTAGTCGCTCGAGTCCACTTTGCACCAGTATTCGTGGTTTGCAATAAAATTAAGACAACCGGGTAGATGGATGGCCTGAACGTCTATACGTTTCTCTTCACACAAAGCGCTGACGTCTACTGATATTTGGTTTAGAGCGGCCGATCTCGACCCACCCCGTTTGTTAATGTACGCTACCACAGTCGCATTGTCTAGTTGGATAAGAACGGATAAATCCGTTGCGTGACTGGCAAAAGCTTTCAGGCAATTAAAGGCCGCCATTAGTTCCAACTCATTGATGTGTCAAGCGCGCTCTAGGAGGGGCCAAGGGCCTCTTGCCTTTCCCCCGTTACAAAACCCGCCCCATTCAGAAAGGGAAGAATCCGCGAAAACTACCAAATCCGGATCATTCTGTTTCAAAGGTTTACCGTTAGCAAATTTTAAGACCATGATTTACTATTACAAAAATCCACTAAGTTTGTAACCCACCGTAAAAAATCTCTACGGGCCGCTTCAGATAAAAAAATCAATCCCATATTCCCTCTTTAGAATGGGGAATGTAAAGCAGTTAGAGCTCCTGTAGTGAGCCTGGGCATAAGTTCCGCAAATGTCGCCCATGCAAATTTGCCCAATATAACTGCCATATCCCGAACAGAAATAGAAAGTTCCGATGACGCTTAAAAGCAAAGCTGCATAATAGATGTCATCTTCTCCTCTGGCAACGCCACTGACAGCCTTAGGGAATTGACGATAAGGCCTCAAAATTCTATTTCATGAGTGGGTTTACTTACTGACTTTTCCGTATTGACGAGAAACCCCAGATATTCCAGCACTGATTTAGCAAAATTGAAATCTTGAATTAATGTCTGTTTATCCGAGCAGTTGAGTGAGAAGTTTGGTAAAAACCCATGTTGCTTTGCTTTCCTAAACAAGTAAATTGGTATAAGTTTTTACGCCATCTTAACTGGAGAAAACTTCGATGGACGGGATGAATATGGACGGTAAGAAATACGTCCTTAAGATCGATTTTAACGAACCAATCCCCTTGCTTTACTAGATGCTTCAACATCGAATTCCCTTCCATTTTGAAGTGTCGGTAGAAAACAAACCTATTTAGTTTTCTCAAATAATGACTGGCCTATACTTACCGGCTTTTTTGGGATAACAAAAAAAGAACTAAAAAAGTGGTTTGGTGTGGTTCCGAGGAGAATTCTATTGCGTTTTTCTCTAACAAAGACGCGACCTCCTGATCATAGATTTCCGCCTCTCTATCCCCTAACAATACGTTTCCAGGGCGAAAAGATTGGATGGGTTCTGTTATGAATTCAATTTTAAGACCATGATTTACTATTACAAAAATCCAAGGATCCTATCACACCATAAGCCAATTCATGGCAACATATTTCAGGCGACCACCTACTGGATGTGAAGACCCCCACCTCATGTTACGATACAGAAAAGAAAACTAAGCCGAGGAAGCGCTGTTAATGAAAAATGGGTATGGGTTCACAGACGGATGGCTGTTTTGGCTGCCTTCTTTATCGCGATCACTTTACTTGCCTGCCAAATGAAAAGCACAGGCCTCATCACATCTAACACTTTGAATTGAACGGAGCGCCAATCCACCTCCCGGGAATCAATTTTCCTTTAGACGCCGCCGAACGTTTCACTGGAATCGAGGCGATCATGAAAGAAGTCATCTAGTTCGGTGAGACACAGCCTGAATTTCCTAGGGCTAAGGCGATTTCTGACTGCCCTAGCTTTGGTATTAGGTAGCCCAAATTGAACTAGCTTACGCAAACTGTTGCCCTTTTCACTGGATATTTTGAACTTGATTACATCACCCGAGTTTGGTGGTTGCTGCTGTTGGTCATCATTTTCGCTTCGATCGCCGTCATCCCCATGCTCGCTCCCTTGATCTTGTTTAGCTAGCAAGACTTGTTTGACCTGATCCTGCACTGAGGGTGGGGGAAGCACTGTCGTACTTTTCCTACTGGGGCGTTTCTGACGGTAGTTGGAACCTGACGCGGATCTCGAACTTGAAGAACTAGAAGACGTGCTTGAACTAGGATTCGATGAATTTGAATCAGATTTTGAACGAGACTTTCCGAAGAAAATTATTACCGACTGTTGTATGCAAGAGCTGAAAAGAGTCTGAAGTGTTTGGTGTAAAGGGGGCGTATTCGTCACCTTTTCTCTTAATTGCTATGAAGAGACTGAGTAAAATAAAGTGTCTCCACATTCAAGGTCGAGCAACTGCAACGCATGCAATTGCACTTCCTCTGCGCTTCTGCGTCCCTCGAAAGTAGCCGCAAAAATCAAACTTCGCGGACCATAGCGTCAAATCGAAACCGTGAGTTAGCCAATGGACTGAAAGTACCAAGGCTTTCTTCACCCAGGTTAAAACGGCAACGATTATCTGAAGGGATCGCATTTCCAGGCAAGTTGTCTAAATTCTTTCGGGGCCCTCTTTAATTAACTCTCATCAATGTCGTTTTTGCTTCAAGGATTCTCCCGCTTGTGGTTGCGGTTTTCCCCTTGAATCTACGGAGCATTTTTTATTGCTGGTCCTCGTTTCTCCCAGGCCCACTCTCTTTTCTAAGCAGCCTGTAGTAGCTGTGATGTCAACTGACCACCTTCACTCCCTTCGATCCCGGCAAATCACGGCATGTGGAAAACCATGTGTGCTTTTATTCATGAAACCAGCCCTACTAGCATAGTTACATTAAAAGAATATAAAATGAACGTACAGTATCCTGCACAAAAAGGTGAACACCGATTTATTTTGAAAAAGCCATCTGTGGGTAGAAAATTTTAATAGTTTATCTTTTTAAGGAGAGGTTGGGCGGTTTTGGCGCAAAATCATCATAAGGGGGGTTGGGTAATGTCAGTCCAGACACTTTTTTTTGCCCAAGGTATTAAATGTCTGGAAAAAAGTGTAGACTGTATCATCGATAGACTCCGCTACCCCCCGGCAAAGTAGAACAATTTTTGCAATACAAAATAGAGTTTTTCCATTATTCGTTATTGTCATTATGGGGTCGGGTAATCGGGTAGCATATGGAAACACAAAATCATTTTCATCAGTATGCTAGCTATGTATTACTGAATTGTCAGTGGCTTATTGGATACGTTTCCGTCGGCGGCGCGGAAGATCCGCGTTCAAGACTTGTATAAGATAACTATGTATAAAATTATGTTGGTCATGAAAATAGTGTAATTAGTTACGAATTAAATAATCATTAATCAAATATAAATACTTTCTTCAAAATTTTTAATATAATGTATCCCATCACAGAAATATTTAATTATATTCATTAGCTAGTTCTGCTCTGAAAACAATTAACGCAAACAAGACTTGAACGCGGATCTCCCGAGTCGCCGACGGAAACGTATAAATAACGTATATATATACGTATATTTAATTCTGTTTACATGTAGAAGTATTAACTGATGTCACAAGTGTATTTACATTGAATACAAGAAAATTTGATACGTACGTATCAACGCGTACGTATTGTTTACATGTAGAAGTATAGATATAGACTGGGCTGATATAAAACAAATGAATCATATTGAATACAAGTATATTTGTTTCTGTTGACATAGAAGAATACACTCATGCTATCAAGGTGTATTCACACTGAAAACAAGTATATTTGATTATGTTTACATGTAGAAGTCTAAACTATTAGTATTACAGTGTATTTACATTGAATACTGTTTACTTGTTGAAATATAGGTATAGCCTTGGCTCATATAAAAGAAATGAATGACTTTTAATACCAGTATATTTGATACTGCTTATTTGTACAAGTATAGATATAGCTTAAGCTAAAAAAACAAAACAAATCATATTGAATATAAGTATATTTCATCCTGTTTACATATAGAACTATAAATTCGTGGTATCACAGTGCATTGACATTGAATACAAGTATATTTGATCCTTTTTTCATGAAGAATTATGGATATAGCCTGGGTTCATATAAATCAAATGGATCACATTAAATCAAAGTGTATTTGATCCTGTTTAAGGATAAAGTCTATTTCACCCGACCAAAGTAGCTTTATTATTACTTAACTCAACTACTTAACGATACAAATATTCTGAACTGTTCTGTATTCTAATGATTGACAGAATATATATATATATATATTTTAGAATCATAATGTTGCCAAACGTAGTAAGGCATGTTGCAGTCATAAAATGGTATTATGTATTAAATGATTTATAAAATCTGCAATATTGTATATGAATAAAGTGTTGGGTAGCTCATTGGTATAGCACTGGATTGGTGCGATTGAGGTCTTTGGATCAAATCTAGCGATAGTAAATATTTTTTAGTTTATGTTAATAAATTACTTTTTTGTAAAGTAAAGTTACTTTTTACTTAGTATTCAACAATTATTATACTTTAAAAACTAAAGTTTAGTAAAGTGTAGTTTTTCTATTTTTAGTATGACAAAGATGTAGTTAAGAAATATTTCACTAAAATGATTTTAGTTTTTTTGGTTTATGTATTTAACGTAATACTAGTTGATTCGATTATTTTTACGAATGGATCTATTATAATTAGTCGTTATTAAATGACATGTTCAGATCGGTTAATACAATGTGTGAAGAATCGAATGGTTATATTATTGTGTAGCTCAGTGGTATAACACTGGATTACTATGAATAAAGCATTAGGTTCAAATCTACAGTACCCACCACAAATGTTAGAAAATGCGCGGATACCCGTAAGCCTCCGTGTAAATACCTCGCTGATTTGCGAGGTAAATACTGGGGATAGATTTTTTAATTTTTTTTTACAAATACATTTGCTGAAGATCTATTCGTGAAAAAAAAATCAGAACTGTACAAGCCTCCGCTGAGGCTGTACACCACTTTCCATAAGTATTAGAAAATTTTTTTTTTGTGTGGATCTCTTATGGCGGGATGGATTTTTCCGGCGGCCATATCTTTTGTTCCGATTAAGATACGGAGCCGGGGATTTTTTTACAAATTGCCCATTGGGCACTTTATTCCACGACCGCGATTCGATCGTGATCCATGAACCCCTTCCCTATTTTTTTCACCCGGGAAAAACGCGCATTCCATTCAAGGACTATTATTGTGTGTACAACGACACAGGGAAAATGTAGTATGATTTTTTCACACTGGGGGCGCATGGCGCGCAAGGAATGCGCAACTCTTTCTTTGTCGCGAACACATATCCGCGCGGCTGATTTTTCCTCCCCAGTGGGAAAAAGTCATACTACATTTTCCCTGTGTCGTTGTACACACAATAATAGTCCTTGAATGGAATGCGCGTTTTTCCCGGGTGAAAAAAATAGGGAAGGGGTTCATGGATCACGATCGAATTGTGGTCGTGGAATAAAGTGCCCAATGGGCAATTTGTAAAAAAATCCCCGGCTCCGTATCTTAATCGGAACAAAAGATATGGCCGCCGGAAAAATCCATCCCGCCATAAGAGATCCACACACAAAAAAAAATTTCTAATACTTCTGGAAAGTGGTGTACAGCCTCAGCGGAGGCTTGTACAGTTCTGATTTTTTTTTCAAGAATACATCTTCAACAAATGTATTTGTAAAAAAAAATTAAAAAATCTATCCCCAGTATTTACCTCGCAAATCAGCGAGGTATTTACACGGAAGCTTACGGGTATCCGCGCATTTTCTAACACTTGTGGTGGGTACTGTAGATGTAGTATAATTGTATAAGTTTATATAGTTGAAATTAGTTTGTTATGTTAATAATTAAGTTGAATAAAGTTGATTTACTATTTACCTTACTATTCAGTAATAAATATTTTAAAAAGTAAAGTTTAGTTAAGTATTGTATTTCTATTGTTGTCCGAGGAATAGTTAGCTTAGGAATACTTTACTAAACTTCTTAAGTTAAAATTTCGGCATTTAGGTATGTTCATATTTTGTATACTTTACTATATTACTGTTTACTTCTAGAGTATAGTATGTTATGCTTTGTTGTACTTTGATATACTTTACTATGCTTTACTTCACTGTACTGGACTATTCTATACTATACTATACTTAATATTTTATTTGACTACAGTAAAATTTCATTGATGTGTAGTATGGGATAGTTTGATGGTACAGCACTGGGTTGCTATGCATGAGTCTTATGGTTCAAATCTAGTGACGGTTGGTTTTTTTATATTATGTATTTAAGGTACGTGTTTATAAAGTATTGTTACTTTTTACCTTACTATTCAACAATATTTATGTAAAGTTTAGTTAAGTATACTATTTTAATATCTAGTCTGAGAAACGCGTAGTTAAGTAATACTTTACTAAACTTATTTATTCTAAATTGGGTTGTGTTTTTTAAGTTATATTAATATTTGTATTAATTCCATCTTGTCTACGAATTGATCTATTATTATTAGCCGTTATTAATGATGAATGAATATGTAGTTTTAGGTAGCTCAGTGTTATAACGCTGGACCACTAAATATAATGCTTATGGTTCGAATCTAGCTGTGGTAAGAAAGTATTAGTCTATGGAGATAAATTATGTGTAAATAAGGTACAGTTATTATTTACCTTAATTTTCAACAATACTTTATTTTAAAAAGTAATGTTATTTATATAATCATTAATTGTCATTATCTATATGTTTTATATTTAAACACTTCTATTTATAATTTAATAGCATGAACTTATTGCATGTAAAGATTTTACTTATTCTTCAAAAATAATACATGCAACTCTGGGGAATTTCAAGTTGCAGACGAAAAATTTTTATCATTGTAATTCTTTCGGTTGTGACAGTGTGGTGTGTGTACATCTATTACCTATTACGAATATCAGATACTAGTTCAGGTAATGTTGTTTAGTTTCTATTTATGTTTAATTATCTTAGTTAGCAAGATAGTGTCACACTGGACTTAAAAACACTTGTATTTACTTGACACAGAAAAGAGAATACACGGAATAAGAAATGAAAAGGTTACACTTTACCGAACGCCTACACGTCTAGTGGAAGAAGGGCCTTGTGAGAGAGAAAATAATGGGTTTTATACTAGCCTTGAAAATACGCCCTTTCCCTAAGGTCACCCGACTCTAATGTACTATCTTATTCTATTCTGGAATTTCTACTTATTAAAGAGTAATGCCCGATGACATCACAACAAGATTTAATATTCGTAACTACAGCGTCGGCTGTAGCGTCTCTAACAAGAGATAAGTACATCTGCTATTGCCTCCCGTGACAGGTCCCCCTTCTTTAAGACAGACGACCCGACTGTACTACAAATAGTATGGAAAGTGGGACAACATGATAAAAGGTGGGAAACTGGAAACATCATAAGAACTTTAAGATTTTTCTAGAGTAATTAAAAAATAGCTTAAGAGAGGTAATAGCGCGAAATGAAACAAAGCTACGATGAAGGTCGTAAGTAAATATTGATAAGAGATTATCAGAAAGAATGAATCACAGTAAAAATAAAAGTAAAATGACTATTTCAGATTGCATAATCAGTGTTTTTTCAGCCTCCACAGTAAAATGTTCACGTACTCTGACGTTTTAGAGAATCTTCGTGTGTTTGAGTGCGCCCTTGTGCGTTTTGTTGACGCAACGTTTGATAATCGTCGGAGTCGCTACAGCCGGTTACATTCAAGTGACCAAGTGTTTTTCTTTACGGTGCTTGCGGAAGTTCAACGAACTGGTGCTCGCTTGAATTTTTTGCCATCTGTAAGCACCGTTTGTTTTGGCGATTACTACTTCAGGTAAGGAAAAAATTTTCTTTTTTCAATCTTCTTGCTCTCTTTTAATAGAAGTTTTCTTTTTTCCTTTTTGTTTTAGCAAGTATTCCGGATACGCCAAGTATCGCGAGTTGTTTTCTTTAACGCATGCGCGTCTTCATAAAATCTGCTTGTTGGTCTGGATAGACCACAGAAAGGTTTGGTAACTGCCCATAAGGCTTCTGAGGCTCCGCTGTCGTATCCTTCGATCCTCGTGTGTCTGACATGAGTGATGCTTCTGTATAGGATTTTGCTAGCGCCAAAAACTCTTCGCATGTTTTGTGCTTCAGCGGATAAATCTTTCTGAAAAGCTTTGGTCGAAGTCCTCGAAAAAAATGTTTCAATCGGTGCGTTTCTGACATGTTCGGGTCAACCAGTCTGCAAAGGTTGAGAATTTCGTAGTAGTACCTAATGGTTGGCTCGTCCACTCCTTGGGTTCTACTTCTGAGTCTGGTCTCTTGGGAAAGACCATAGTTATCTGGCTGAAATTCCTTCAAAAACACCGAACGTAAACCGGGTACTACGGGCGTAGCCGGGTTTCCTCCAGCAGCCGGTTGTGCTGCTGTATCTTACCAGTCATTTGGGAGTCTTGCGCACAGAAATCAATTTCTTGCAGTATCGTCCAAGTACATACTGAAATTATTTCGTTTGTCAGCGTTGCCCCAACCATTGTGGGTAGAGATCGTTTCGTAGCGCTCTAGCCATTGACGAGGGTCTTCCGTTGGGCTACCGCGAAAAGTAGGTGGACGTATGAATTTTCTTACAGCTTCCATAGCTGTTCTTTAACGTTGCTGCTAACGTCTTGGATGTCCAACAAGATGTTGTCCAATCACAGGAACAACAGGATGTATAGGCTGTCTCGAATCTGACTGATCTTCAGGGCTGCTAAAACCACTCTGTTGAATTATTACTTCACCTGACGTAGCTAAATTTTCGATAGAGGTTGAGATTTCCGGATCTTGTGTCTTGCCTGTTGCTGTACTTTCACCACCTGAAAATTCAGATGACAACTCTGGATGAAATCGTCTACTTGGATCGCAAGGGCAACTAGGTAAGCGTGGATTAAGCCTTTTCTGCATTGACTTCAACTTAGAGCAGCACAAAATTCGTTAGCAACGGTTAACGAACTGCATCTCCACCATTTGCCACACTGGACTTTAAAACACTTGTATTTACTTGACACAGAAAAGAGAATACACGGAATAAGAAATGAAAAGGTTACACTTTACCGAACGTCTACACGTCTAGTGGAAAAAGGGCCTTTTCTTAAACTAGTTCTAAATTCCTTCTGGAAGTGTTGGTCTCTTAAAAAACCTAACTCTACCGTTAACTCTACGATGTCAAGCAAACACCTTCTCAGCTCAAAACATTTTCTCTATTATGAATTTTGTTCCCACACAAATACCAAAATTCACTATTTCTCTCTCAATCAATTAATTTAAAGGGACTACTTTTAATAGCCCCCAACTAACCATCAAATTTTTTTTTTTAGACAGTTAAAAAAAATCGCGTTGCGACTGACGTCGCGCGATGTTTTTTTTACCGTCGCGAGGGCCCAATTCTTTCTTTTCTTTACCACCCTCGCGACAACAAGGTTACCCCACCTCTTTAGCGTGGTAACCACGTGGAAACCCCTTCTCGATAGAAATTTTTAATTTAAATTTTTTTTTCTTTTGTTTCTCTCTCACACACCCACACATCTACTTTTTGCTTTAACACCTTTACGCTTTGCTCTCTCATACCCTCTACTTAATAAAATTAAATTATTTAACTCAGCTGAAACTGAACTCCTCTTTTCTGTCACGCTCTCCCCTCTATTAGAGGAGGACCGTAAAAGGTACTCCAATAACACTCCAAAAATAGGAAAGAAATCCCAACGTATTAGGCGTGCGCAGCAGCGCAAGGAGGCAACGCTTCCTCCCTGGACAGGCTCCATTGGACCAAAGGCTCCACAAAACACTCCAGAAGGCAGGCAAAATGTGAGTGAGCTTCGTGGCAAAATACCGCAGGTCAGCGTCTCAGTCGAATCCAGAGCCGCCATTGGAAACTTTCTCCCTGTCACCTTAAGACACCTATCGCTGGAGAAAATTCGGGAAGCACTGCGCCCCAAATACAGCGGAGACATACGGTACAGGCCCCAGGATCCCAACCAGTAAACACCCGAGGTTCCACATCCAGCACCACCAGCACCTCAACAACAAGCGGAAGCGGTACTGGAGGTGCCAACCGCCAAGGAGGCTCCAAACTACTCCTCAAGTAGCGATTCGTCGGATTCATCGGAATCTTTGGAGGAAGAAGATCTTGTTGGAGTTTCAGCTCAAATACTGGCAGCAGCTAGGGGGCCAGCAAGAAGGGGAAACCACAACAACAACAAGAATGATTTTTTAGAGGGGTAATAAATGACTAGACAATAAGCAATACAAAGCGCAGGTGTCAACCAATGCCATCTAGCACTCAAATCTTAAGCTCTTCCTAAACCATCAAGTAGATGTACGAATACAGAATTTAGTATTCAACTCAACAATTCTTATTTCTGTTCCATTCTCACTTCAATTAAACCTCTCAATTCTCAACATACCAATTTTATACTCTTCTGATTACTTTTTAACACTCTCTATCTTTGGTTTCGACTCTCAATTTGTTCTCAACATCTCTCAGCATAAAAACAGATGCACTTTCCCTCTCAATTGTCTCTCTCTCTTAATTGTCTGTCTCTCACTCTCAATTGTCTCTCTCCCATGCTTGTTAAGCTGTCAAGCATACACCTCTCGGCTCTCGAATTACCCTTTCTCTCTTCATTCTCTTTCTCTCGTGCTTGTCATTGCTTATGTCGGAGCAAGGAACTAAATCCTGATCTAAAACTCTCAAAGTTTCTTGGCCGAATCGAAAACCGCTTGGTAAAAAAAGCAGTTATTCAATCCTCGAGTCCCTGCACCAGCCGAACGTGAGCAAAACACTCTTGCAAATGAATCACGCCATCGGGATCGCCGTCTACACAAGAAAAGCCAACTAACTACTCTGTCTCAAGCACATCTCTTTCATCGCCTCTCTCTCTCAGCTCACCCTCATATCGAAAAATGACTCCATCAGCCAAAGCCACTAGAGCCGTGGTGAAAGTCCACATCACTAGGACTGTCCACGCTATCAATGGATACGAGACACTTACCATGACAGCTCGGGTATCCACCATCTTAATCGAACAAAAGGGAAGACTGAAAGAAAAGTTCGAGACATACAAGGCCCTTTCACTAAGAATCCAAGAAGACATGGCAACCTTTCAAGCTACGCAGCAAGAATATGACGCTGAGTACGATGCAGTTTCCGAAATGGAAGAAAAAGTTAGTGGAGCAGGAGTCATCGTAGCCATCAAACCACAAACAAAACACTCCTGCAGCCAAACCAACACAGGCAGCCCAACAATCCACAAAACTGCCTCAAAGACAAATTAAGCCATTCAAAGGGGACATCCTCGAATGGACCCCATTCTGGGAATCATTTAACGCTGCAATCCACTCTTCTTCACTTTTAGCGGTACAGAAATTTGACTATTTGAGGGAGTACCTAAAGGGAGAAGCATACTTATTCGGGGAAAGTCTAGAACTCACCGACGCCAATTATACCATAGCTATCGACGAATTAAAGAAAACTTACGGACCAAAGGACGTACTCATCGATGCTTATTTCAACAAATTGGACACACTTCAACCGGTGAAGGATGCAAACCACATCACTGCCCTCAAGATCTTCTACCTGAACGTACAGTCGCCTATCAACGGCTTGGAAACATTAGGAGTCTCCAGAAACACGTTTAGCGGACTTTTAGGATCCAGACTAATCAAGCTGATCCGCCACAAGCTACAAGCAAAATTGGCAGAATCTTCTGCGAACGTTTCAACCAACATTGACGGAGCGATCAAGTTCATCCGTAAACAGGTTGAAACAGCCGAAAGATTAAATCGACTGAAACAGGAGAAGCCAAAACCTCCTCCAACGCCACCACCACAGAGACAATTCGTGGGTACGCCAGCTACAGCATCACAAGTAGTGGAAGGAGCCAGTAAACCAACGGCTCCAAGTTTCAAACAATATTTTCAGACTAGGACTTCATACCCGTAAAATTCAGGTGCACGAAGCGCAATGGAATGCAATCGACCATGCATCTTCTGCGGAGTAATTCACTGGCTCTTCAACTGTCTGAAAAGTCTCAAAGAAAGGAAGAATATCATCCAAACTTTGAAAATATGCATGAACTGCTTTGGTGACAAACACGATGTCTCCACATGCACATCCATTCGCAATTGCAACAGATTCAAGGCAAGGCATCACATGCTCTGCGACAAAACAGAGCTCCGATTCTCAAAGGAGACAACTAGGTCTCCTAAACACACAGTTGCTGGGGACTCAATTTCAGCCACCTCAGCATGCGCAAGCACATTTGTACAGCTCATGCTAAAAACTGCCACCGTAATTGTCACTCGCCAGAATAGCAAAGAACTTAAAGCCATAGAAGCTGGGTACACAAATAGATCTCCAACCAACTCAATCTAAAGGTTGTCGTGATCGAAAACATCAGAAAAAGAGTCTTCAAAAAGAAAGAAGCAAACCTCCCAGAAATGACACAAACCGTCGAAATGCAAGTTAGGGGCAATTGGAAAGGAATTCCAAAGATCAAAATAATAGCGTTGGAATCAGAACACATAGCAATTAAGGGTCCTTACATCGCTCTGGAATTTGCCAGAGAACTCTGGTTGCAAAACGAAAAAATTGCGGACGATCGCTTCGAAAACGAGCACAAAGAAGAGCTGGTGGGAATCCCGATCGGAATGGAACAAATGTTTCAGATCATGCTAAACAAACCAGCAATCCAAAGCCCGTGCAGTCTTCGCGCTTATAACACTCAACTCGGAAGAATGCTGGCCTGACCGTCAAAGAAAACCAACTCCAACATAGGACAAAAAGTGATACAGCAAATGATTTCACGCTCTGACCGCTCACCGCCAGAGGTTACGTCGTCATTGACGACAAATTGGTACAGCTACACAAACTTCAACTCAAATTCGTCAAACACCCCGATGGTAGAAAAGAATACCGAACCCTCCAGTATCCAGCACTTGCAGAAAAAAGTAGAACCTCGAAAAAGAGTATCAACCTCAAGCACTCCGGCAAAACCAGAAGGAAAAGAAGACAAAGAAAGTTTTGAAAAAGACCAGCTGAAACCAATAAACTTCGATATCTCCTTATTTTGGAGAATAGAAGATCTCGCAAACCTAGACGGTTCACAAGCAGTGTAGCCAAAGGACCATCTCAGCTCCTTTGAAGACGAAATCACCCGCTTAGCAGATGGCCGTTATTGCACTCCTCTGGAGAGTTATTGAGACCCTGGACAAGAGACAAATGGAGATTACAACGAAACCTCCAGTTGGCCACGGGAAGGGTAGAAAACACGCTAAACAGACTGCGGAAAACAACACAGAACCTAGCAGACTACCACAAGGAGACCCAGCTCCTAATCGAACAACAATTCATCGAGGAGGCATCACAATCGGTTACTACGACGGATATCACACCTACCTCCCTCATCACCCAGTTTACAGAAAAGACAAGTCAACGACCAAGATCCGCCCTGTGTTTGACGGAGCTGCAACATCCAAACACGGACCCAGCTTAAATCACGTCCTGGAGACTGAATCCAATCTTAACCCCGATCTCCTTTCGGTGTTGATGTGATTCAGAACGAACAGAATCGCATGGGTAGCAGACATTGAAAAGGAATTCCTCAATATCGTGCTACAACCAGAAGACTGAAGCAGTCAGATTCTTATGGCCACGAGAGCTGCAAAAAATCGGCTCCCCGTTAATCGCCTACAACTGGAAAAGAGTACCCTTCGGTCTCTGCTCCAGCCCTCTCCTATTGAGGGTGAAGATTAACAAACACCTCAAAACAGTTAAGCCTCGTTTCCCAGAGACCATAGAGCAGATAGAAAAACAACTCGACGTGGATGACTACCTGCAGAAAATATAGAAACCGCGAAGAGAAGAGTCCACGAAAAGAAGACCCTGTTCCGAGAAGCCCAACTCAACATGAGAAGCTGGGCAGCAAACGACGAAGAGCTACGCATCCACCTAAAAGAAAAAGGTCTAGCCAACCAAATCGTCGGCATCCTCTCCCCAGTCCTAGAAAGCCAACAGAAGGTGTTAGAGATCCGGTTGGATACCGGATCCGATTCATTCCAATTCAAGCCTACGGCAATAGTCCAAGCAGTGGAAGAAGTAGGGGAGCTGATCACGAAAAGAAAAATATTCAATATTTCGTCAAGAATATTCGACCCTATCGGATTTCTAGCTCCAACTAACCTACTACTGAAGGTGATTTACCAGAAGCTTTTGGAGAATCACATCAGTTGGGACCAAGCTGCACCAGAAGAAATACAAAAGTCATGGACTCTTTTCATGAGCGGCCTAACAGAACTGACCCAAGTGCAAATTCCACGGTGGACAGGATTCTCAGAAGAAATAATTTCAAGTGAGATCCATATTTTCGGCGATGCCTCAGAATCGGTATACGGAAGCGTTGCCCACGCCCCGCTACAGAAAAGGAATGAAAACCCCACACCATTCTCCTTGCGAGCAAGACAAGAGTAGCCCCTCTACCTAAGAAAAAGGTTACTCTACCAAGACTAGAACTTCTCAGCGCTCTTCTGGCAACTCGTCTAGGAGAAACAGTCAAAACGGCCCTACAGATAGGGCATTGGAGAACCACTTACTAGTCGGACTCCCTAGTCAACTTAGGATGGTGCCAGCGCAGTCGCTGGTTCACTCTCAGCTCTGGTTGAAAGGTCCAACATGGCTGAGTGAAAAAGAAAACGAATAACTGGATTCTCAAGACTCAGAAATACCATCGAAGGTTCAAAGTGAAATTGAAGCGGAAGCAAGAAGCTCAAAAGTCAATATGACAGCAGCCATCGTCGCTCTAACACAGCCAATTGAATGGCATCGCAACAGGATCACAACCTTGAACCGACTCGTAAAAGGAACGGCATGGATCCTTAACAGAAGTCGCAAAAGACTACAAGATTCTGAACCAACATTAGAGGAGAGCATAAACGCCAATGGAAAGGAGGTTAAAATTGCCTTACTATCCAGACAAGAACTAGATTAAGTGGAGCTGCTCATCTATAGATAACTCCTGAGAGAAAGATATCCAAACGCATTCGAATCCCTTCAACTCGGCCGAAATATTCATCAAAAGGAAAAGTTAGCACCCTTTTTTCAATCTGGGACGAAAGAGACCGACTTATCCGAATCAAAGGCAGAGTCGCACTAGCTCTGAGGGATCGAAACATCGAGCCCCCTTTTCTCCTACCTGCGAGCCACATCGTCGTATCACTACTGATTACCGACAAGTACGAATCCCTAGCGCACGCAGGTGTCAAGACTACACTCTCTGAGTAAAAAGAAAATTCTGGATCGTCAATGGGCGCCAACAAGTCAAGAAGGTATGGTTCGCTTGCGAACCCTGCCAGAAGCTAACGTCTCCGCCCTTTCAAGAAATTGCTTCGCCTGTTCCGCTCAACCGATTCCGCCAAGCCCAAGCATTCCAAATCACTGGAGTTGATTTTGCTGGCCCGCGCCAGCCAAAAGGATCAAAGGGGACAATAATCCGCAAGTGAACCCGGATCCTCAAACACACGTGAACCCGTCCACAACAGACAAGGAGTCTCCCCAGGAATCAATTGTGGAAGTGGAAACTCCAACAGAAGCGGACTTCGACGAGCAAAACTCTGCCCAAAAGAAGGGTGAACAGGAACAAGGAAAGGAAGGACAGAACCAAGCACCCCAAGAGCTACGCGTGCTTATTCACATGCGCGGTTATTCGAGCCGTTCACCTGGAGCTGACAAAAAACATGTCAGCACGCTCCTTTCTAGCTGCCTTCAGAAGATTTCCTGCTAGGAGAGACCCAGTATCCGTCATGTATTCAGACAACGCACAAACATTTCGGTGCATCAGTCAACAATTAAGGATGCTGCACGCGGATCCAGACATCCAAGCCTTTCTCGCCATGAAGAAAACCCACTGGATTTTCTCCGCCAGCCTCGCTCTATGGTGGGGTTGATTCTGAGAGCGGATGATGAGGAGCATGAAGGATCTACCCCGTCATTCCAACGGCAGAGCGTGCCTAACATACGAGGAGCTTGAAACCAGTCTCATCGAGATCAAAAGCTTCATCAACGCCAGGCCGCTTATTTACATAGGAGACAGAGCCGACGACCCGCTTCCCCTCACTCCGAACCAATTCCTAAACAATCGGCGGACAACCCGCGCAGACCCGGAGCCAGCGGACAAGCTGATGGCTCCAACTCTACAAACCCAACACTGACGGAATTAGATAAAGCCAGAAGAGAATACGTGAACGATGTCTGCTCTCGATTCGTTGAAGACTACCTGAAGCAGCTAGACAACTTCAACGCTAAAGGAAAATACAGGAAAAAAGATTCACCTCGGTGTAGTCGTCGTTGTTCACGACGACAACACGAAACGACTCATGTGGAAGGTCGGAGTAGTTAAAGAACTCATTCCCAGCAAGGATGGACTAATCCGTTCCGTCATACTGAAAACTCCCAATGGCAATCTAATCAACAGAGCCATTCAGAGTCTTCCTCCTCTAGAATTGCGTGAAGATCAAGATGAGGACTTGGAGACGGCCGGTCAGGAACTCGATACGGAACATGAACAGGAGCCGGAACCAGAGGAAGAAGGTGGTCCAATCCATCCAGCCCTGGATCTCGAAGAACCCGACCGTAACGTCGTCGTGGAGGTCGAGCCGGATACTACAGTCTCTGGCGGGGAGTATGTTATGAATATAATACCCCCAACAGCCACGACGAGGTCGGGGAGAATCCTCCGTCTCCCCCGACATCTGCAACACTACTATTTGTAAGGGCACCCGTAAGGGGGACCCCCTTTTCTAGGTTTTAGCTCCCACTATTTATTGATGTATCCTCCCGCCTACGCCAATGTAAGCACTTTTATAGCCTAACGTAGGCCAATCGAAAATACACCTCGAGAGTCTACACAACGAAGAGTTAGTGTTCAGCATTCTTCATTAAAGTTTTTTTTCTAAAGTCTTCATTAAAATTCCCAGCAAAGCGATGAACAATGTGTGTCTAATAAACGAAAGCGTCTCACCGGGAGTTCAAGTTGGACCATGAATGCGATTTCACGTCGAATAGCTGAACATCAGGCCATGTTAGATGTTGAAAATATGGTAACTGAATAAGGAGAATCAACCTCTCATCATGTTACTGGAAGTATAATGACTGACTCAGATGTTTCACCAATATTAACGGTTGGTAGCAAATACGTTCATCATTAGCTTTCGCATTTTATTTTAATGATAATACATGGAGTCAGAATTATCTCGCGAACCTGGAAATATAAAAGTTTCTTTTTTCTGTAAGGATAAAGTCCAGCTTAAGGGTAACAATTTTACTTATTACTTTAGAAAATTTTCAATTTCTCATAATTTTTCGAACAAAATTTAGATATCGATGCAACGGATATCGGATTTCCCTCCACTTTTGAATCTATTCTTATGGAATCAGAATGCCCAGAAGCAGTTTTTGACAAAGAGCTGGAGCTAGAAGGGTGGAACATGTTTGATAAAGATGATGAAGAAGGTGATCTTTCTCTTTCCGTAAGAAAAACTTTACAGAATATTGTTTTCAAACTCCCTTCATGAATGTGGTGTATCTAAAGTACCAACCAAACGATTAGGTACACCCTTGTTTTTTTAGTGCATTCTTATGGCGCAACGGGTCTTAGGAAAACTTGATTATCTCTTTACTGATAATGTCAATTTTTGTTTCTTTTTTCCTTTATCAGGGGCCGTATTCTAGCCTTGGCTTAAATTCTGGTCTTAAACTTACTAAAATTTCTTATAAAATTTCCTCACGTAAGTTAGAAAAAAATGGAAGTTCGTCATTTCAATAAACACGTATTCTAGCTTAAATTTTCTTACTTTTATTTCTGAACTTAGTATAAGTTCAAATTCTAAGATCAGATTTTTCAAGCATAGAATTTTTTATTTTCTTAGAGGGCGGACCTTATAGCGACCAATAAGAATATTCGTTTCATGACATTGCGTACAGTAATAGATGCTGTTTACTTTATTATTATTACAAGGCGTCTGCTAGAGCTAGAATCTAGTTAGTATTTTTAAAGTTATAAGACTCTTTGATTGACAGTTTTGGTATCTTGAACTGTGTTTATTGTGCTAGTGAAAGACTTACGAGATTGAAATGGCCCCATCAATAAAAGAAAAAGCGTGGTCGTCATTCTAAATAGAAACTTTAGTTGATTAGTACATCGCAAGAAAGTTAACTTAGCTATAATTGTGTTGCTTATTAGTTTAATGTAAACTTGATTGTTGATTGTAATTGGTCTACAATCAACTTGCAGCCCAATTTGTTGGAAATGATTCCTATGGTTAATCAGCCAATGCAACAGTTAATACACATGGAAATGTTGTAGTAGCTTAAGACTACTAATAATATGAAATAGAGAATACCTTCGATATACCAAATAGAAGCTTTATCGAATCTAAATACTTTGTAAATTTTATTATCGTCAAATAGATCAAAAATATCAGCACGTTTACGATAAAACGGAACCATTCTCCCTTTCACTTCTATTCGTTTTTCATACAATTCATCCTCATTCGCATCACTGTCATTGTCACTATTTAAAACTTCGTTCAAAACATCAAGGTGACGTTCGAACTCGTCGATGTTATTCATCTTCAATTCTCACTAGACCACTAGATGTTGTTACTTGATAATCAAAACAATGACACGTGAAAATACTAAAAACTAGTACAACAATAGCTGTAAGCATTAGCCTTAGCACGGAATTTTAAGAAAATAACCGCTGTAAGCCAACTAATAGTTGGCTTACAAAAATTTGCTATCTTAAGTTTAAAAAGACAAGTTCAAAATATTTCTTAAGAAAAAAAGGTGAGTTGAGAAAAGCTAGAATGCGGTTTTAGGTAAATCCAAGCATAAATTGGATTTTTAAGCAAAAAACAGTAAGTTAAGAAAAAATTCCATGCTTAAGTCAAGGCTAGAATACGGCCCCAGAAGTCAAAGTGCTCTAAAACTTATCTTAACATAAAAAAATTATAAGAGTTACACCCAGGGCGCTAAAGTATCGTTAACGTGATTAGGTACACCACTTTTTCCCCCATAAACGCCATGTTAATACCGGCGTTTCAAAAAATTTAAATAAAATACTTCAAAACATCCTTAAATTAATTTGTTTATGCCGAACGATGCGTTTTTCTTTACTCTATAAGAATATAGTACATTTTTTTGAATTATTTGAACCAAAAAAATGCTTTCCTATATCCCAAAGTTGTTACACTCTAATGTTTTACAGAGAAAATTATGATTTGTGCTTGCGCCACCAGGGGCGCTGGGATCAATTTCAAGTGCTAAGATTTTTTCTTTAAACACAACTAGATTTTTTGTAAAAAGCCGGCTTGAAAAGAATATATCCATGCACTACGTGCTCAAAGAAACTTGAAAACGATTGTTATCCCGACGAAAAGAAGTGGTTAACTGACCGAAATTCAGCCTTGCGGTCACAATTATTCGCAGGAAACGTCAGACAAATGCTATACGCTCCTACTCCCCGTCGAAGAACAAGTGACATTTTTTCTACGTTACCATGGAATTAAAAACAAATGCTGTTATCAATGATGACGAAGACAGAAAAGGTGACGTATTGTAAGCCATTAATATTTTAACTTACTTTTTCATTGTCGTTTCTTGGAAAGTATATTTGCAGTAGCACAAAAAATTGGGGAACAACTCTTTAGGAACTGAATTGTGAAATGTGTCTTTCTCTATTTTCTTTAGAACAAAAAGTTTTTACACGGGGTTCGTGAAGGTCGAACTACAAGAAAATCAAGTTGAAACGTTTGAAGGGTAAATCAGTCTGTAAGACGTCTAAGGAAGAAATTACATAGAAAAGAGGGGCGTAAAAAAAATTAATGTTACGTAAGAATAAAGGGTAGGGAAAAATAAGGAAAATAATAAAGAATAAATTTTTTTGGTTCTTTGCATAGCTATCCGGTTCCAAAAGATTGCGTCTCGCAATCAATCAAGGTCTAATTTGGAACGGAATAGAAAGTGAGTCAAAACAAAACAAAGAAAACAACATTAATTAATTCAACAGAACAGCTGCTTCTCGATGCGCTTGTGTTAGTGCGTCCCGATGGAATTTGTTCCGTGGAGGCTCTCCTTGTAGAAAAGGGGCTGATGGGGCAAAAAATTCCAAGGCGGGTTGTTGATTAGAGTTGGGTAAGTTTACAATAGTAATGGGCGGGGATGGATTTGGGGGGTTTAATAACGCGGGGTGGCCTACTTCTATATCATTATCAGACGTTCTGGTGAAGGAAGTGAAAGGGTTGCAAGTACTTAGAAAAGAACAACAAGGTATGTATCTTGCAATAAGGGAACCTTCTCACACAAAAATGAAAGAAAATGAATCCGATAAATCCCATCCCTAGAAGACTAATATGTCTACTATAACTATAATGTCAGCAATATTTTCGATGACTTCTTCCAGTGGTTTACTCGGGTGAACATTGGTGTCATTTAAAGAATGTAAACGTAAAATAACTTTGTCCATTCCGATTACTTGTTTGTAGCTTTTATTTGATGAATTACAATATTTCTTGTTAGTTGTATTGTAGACAAAGTCAAGTTGTTGTTCGACGTCACGAATTCTTTCTATTTCACTGTTGTTAGTCAGGTAACGTTGAGCGATACCTGTTTCCACAAGCCTTAGTTTGCACTGTTGAACTTCTCTTAACGATTCTTTCCAGACAATGGTAACTAGGTTGTGAGAAACGGATCCGTTGATCCCTCCCGGTATATCGCCAATGGGTGAACTTATCGTACAGTTAGTGCACTCAGTTTCTAAAGTAACTTCTTCTAATCGACAGTTGATCATCTGATCAGCTTTGACTTGAAGCCAGCTACCCTGCACGTTTGGAATACGTTCGAACGACCACTTATTGTTTTCTAAGTAGTCCATGTATAAGACATTTAATACCTAGGGCAAAAAAAAGGGGTCTGAACTGATATTACCCAACCCCCCTTATAATGATTTTGCGCCAAAACCGCCCTACCTCTCCTACAAAAGGTAAACTATTAATATTTTCTACCCACAGATGGCTTTTTAAAAAAAAATCGGTGTTCACCTTTTTGTGCAGGATACTGTACAAGCTGAGTTTGTCTTCCTACGTCTTGTTGTATTTCCACAGTACTATTGTTGCTTACTTTCAAAATTCGAAAAGGGCCTACAAAACGTGGAATGAGTCTTTTACTAATTCCCACCAAGGGCGTTCGCATATCCAGTAAAACTTTATCTCCTACGTTAAATATTTGCTCTTTTACGCGTTTATCGTACTGGGCTTTTTGTTGTTCACGAGCTTGGGAAAGATTGATTTTGACAAGCTGAAAGGCTTCGTGTAAGCGTTTCATAATTTGACTTTTATAGTCTGAGGGAGTAACTATTACTGGGAGAAGAGGACGGAGGAATTGATCAATCGGCATGACTGGATCACGACCGTGATTTAGAAAATATGGAGTCTTAAGTGTTGACGAGTGGACAGAATTATTATAAGCGAAAACAACGGGATCTAAAATATCCTCCCACCGCTCGAATCCATTCTCCAAATATTTCCTTATCATTTCAACAATAGTTTTGTTGAATCGCCTGTTAAAAGCCCATTAGTCTGAGGGTGATACGCAGTTGTTTTCATGCGTTTATTGTTTAAAGCTTTACCAAGTGCAGAATATAATTCAGAAATAAAACTACTGCCTCGATCTGTAATTATTGCTTTCGGGGTACCATGATGTAAAATAATTCGTTCTACTAAGGCTTTACTAGTACTGAGGGCGGTACAGTTGGTAAGAGGAATGACTTCTATCCATTTAGAAAAGTAATCCGTGATTACTAATATATAATTGTTTCCTTGAAGTGAATGCGGTTTGATTGGACCTAGAAAATCTAAGCCTAATACTTCAAAAGGTCTTGTAGCGAGGTCTAACGGGTTGAAATAGGCTTTCATACTGTGCACTCGACGTCCCAGCGCACAAGGTTCACAAGAAGTGCAATATTCCTTAACATCCCGTAACATGGTAGGCCAATAGTATTTGTCCCTTAGACAAAAGAATGTTCGCCTAGTTGCCATATGTCCTGACAATGGGGAATCATGATATTCTTTTAAAAGTTGCTTTCTCAGAGAAAGTGGAACAACCACTTGACACTGTTTAATGTTTCTTCTTTTCACTGACGTAGGTTCGTAGTGTTTACATAAAAGACCATTTCCCACAAAGAAATGATCTATTTCACTGTCCCAAGAAGGCATCGGGCCATCTTCTTTTTTCCAAGGTTCATTTTGTTCCAAAAACGTAACGATTGCTTTGCACAGAGAATCTTTCTGCTGTTCTTGACACATTACGTTGTTGTCTGCAGGAATGGCAGAAATTAGATTTATCAGTATTCTTGAAAGAAAATCAGCATTCTCGTGTACTCGACCTGTTCGGTACTGAACACTGAACTTCATATTAGATAACAAAATCGCCCATCTACCTAGTCGCCCTGTTTCGTCTTTAAAAGTCTGCAACCATTGAAGAGGCCTGTGATCGCTTACAATAACAAAAGGTTGATCTTGTAAGTAATGTCGGAAACGTTTTATCCCAAACACTACTGCTGCAGCCTCTTTTTCAATTGTCGAATACTCGATTTCCCCTTTATTGAGATGTCTGCTTGCATAGGCTATAGGTTGGTCCTTTCCGTCTTTCATCTGAGAAAGGACGGCTCCTAAGCCATAGTTACTTGCGTCCGTGCAAATAAAAAATTCCTTCAAAAAATCCAGGTATATCAAGATAGATTCTGATATTAAACATTGTCGCAAGTACTCAAAAGCTACAGTTTCATCTGTTTTCCAAGTTACACTATCGGTAGGTTTTCCTTTAGTCTGTGATAACAAGGGGTGGGCGACGGTAGAGAAATTTTTTACAAATCGTCTGTAGTAACTGGCTAGTCACAAAAAAGATTGTAATTCTTTTACTGTACCAGGTCTTTTGTAATTCACAAGGGTTTAAATTTTAGCAGGGTCTGGTTTTATTCCTTCAGCCGTGATTACGTGTCCAAGATAGGAAACGGATTGCGAAAAAAATTCACATTTTGACAATTTCATTTTTAGGTGCGCGATTTCTAAGAGGGAAAAAACAGTCTTCAAATTGATGAAATGCTCTTCAATTGTTCTTGAAAAAATTATTATGTCGTCAAGATAAACGAGACAAATCATTCCAATGACTTTTCGTAAAACTGAATTCATCAGTCTTTGAAACGTTCCCGGGGCGTTGGTTAAGCCAAACGCCAAACGATTCATTTCGTACAAATTGTAATCGACTATGCAGGCTGTTTTTTCTTTGGATTCCTCCTCGAACTCAATTTGCCAATATCCCGAGGTAAGATCTAATGTGGAAAAATACCTCTGTCCCACCAGTAAATCTAAAACGTCGTCAATACGAGGTAAAGGGAAAAAAACTTTTTTTGTTATTGCATTTAATTTTCTAAAATCTACACACAAATGGACATCCCCTGTTTTCTTACTTACTAATACTATCGGGGCTGCCCACGGGGACGATATTTGATTTGAATCAGTTCCTCGATGATATTTTTAGCTATCTCTTTTTGTTTTGGAGACGTGCGATATGCTTTTTGACGAATAGGACCTTGTCCTTGTGTGTCAATGACATGTTTTACTAAAGTAGTATGGCCTAACTCACTTGTCTTAAAAGCAAAATTGTTATAATTATTTGTTATTAATCTACGCAAATTCTCTTTGTTTTCTTCATCTATGTCTGGAAACTCAACGGCTGCTGTGTTGATTGGATCTGAAGCTACGCTTATTGAAGCCATTGTTTCAACAGGCATTCTTGAAGGTCTGGAAATACGAAGGGTTCCTAACACTGTAAGGCGAGGTAGAAATATGGTTTTATCTGTTCCATTAACAGCCACCACACGGAGCGAACGATTTGGTGTCGTAGAGATGTAGGGTTCCAGGCTAAGCCCGGACGGAATATTACAGCATCTAACAAAATGACAAGTATTGAGAGGGTTGAAAGGGTGAGTTTCCTCTTCTCTAGTCTCTAGGAGACTAGTGGAATTTGGAGGAATTCTCAAAGATTTGCTAATCACAAAGGTATTTTCTGTTTCCTGGAAGTGATCAATTTCCGGTACTCAGTAGATGGCAGTGTTTTGCATCTTTTTTTTTCATTATCTAGATAAGATAAGATAATTTGCTGATTCCAAAGATAAGATAAGATAAGATAATACAGAAAAACGCTAAAGATAAAGATAAGATAAAAGATAAATCGATTAATCAATCGATCATTAAAACGACGATAAAATCGATTTTAAAATAAAATTTTTAAAAATAAATACTGATTCATTGCAAAAAGTGTCCTTCCCCTTAGCAAATTACTCTTATTCTTACGCATTCGTTTTCTTTCTTAAATTTTTATATAATATATGTTATACACCATTACAATAAGTCAATAACAGTACCAAACACCAAAACAAATACTTTTCCTCATATTTATTTTGCCCACTTGTAATTTTTTTTAATGAATAAAAGAGACTGAAATAAACAAGGTTTAATGCGGTTTCGTTTGGCTGATAAAATATCAGTAGCAGTGCTAAAAACTCGTTCAACACTCCCGGATGATGCAGGTATTCCAAATATGTCTCTTGCTATGGGAGATAAAACTGGAAAGCGGTGGCTATTCAGCCGCCAAAATTCCAAAGGTCTTACATCTTCCATAGGTAGGGTTGGCTCGTTCAGGTAAATTTCCAGCTCCTCAAGAGCTTTACTGCTACCCACTGAACTGGATCGTCGTGGCTCAATAACCGTGCTGTAGAGTGAGCGCGATTTTCTTTTTGGTTGTGTAGGGCCGACGATTTCTTCTGTTTGTTCTTGCGTAGGTTGGCGTTCCGTGTCGGAAGATTGAGGGGCTGATAGATAAAAACTTTTATTAGAGGTAATGCACTACCATCCCAAGAAGATAAAATTCTAATACCATATTCGCGGTAGAATTTTTCGATCTCTGTCCTAACAGCACCCAACACGTGAGACTCTGTTATACTTCCCGTTGGTCTCACAGAAGATTTTTTAAAGCGAGGGTCCAGCAATGCACCTTGATCAAACAGATTGTTAAATGAAATCAAAGATATTAATTTATGATTTTGTTACCTATAATATAGAAGTTGTTTCGAAGAACATAAGACAGGCGTTTCTCCAAAGAAGCCTTGAGCGCTGGGACAAATTCTTTACAATGCGAGGTCACATTCTGTAGCGGACACGCAGCGTTGGGTAAGATCCGGCCATTAGTATAAGTGGTAGTCAGGATGACCTTAGTTAACATGTCAATATATGCCGGGATGACTACTCCAACCGTTTCAGAGTCCGCTTGGAACTCGTCCGTGGCTTCTTTGAATGTTTCCAACACGGTTACTAATTCCTTTAGAGTCTTCAGTTCAGCCGCAAGTAATTTCCCGTGTTTCTTGGTAGCATTCAATCTTCCTTGCAACGTTGGGTCCTTTTCGAATGCCTCTATAAGTTTACTCAGCATCAAATATTGGGAATTCCATCGCGTCAAATTTTTTTATGGTATCCGGAAATTTACGGAATTTACCAACGTCTTAGTGTCAATGACACTGTGACGGACGTAGTTCACGATTTTGCTGACTCGATTTATGGCCGTGAGCGCAACACCCTAAAAAGTAAAAAAAAAACAAAAATGAAAAGCTTAAATAAAAATTCAGTCTTCTCTAGCTCTTTCAAGAACGCAAGCTTAACTCACAAGGGTATAAAAGCAATAAATAGATATATACAATTACCTGTAGTGTTGACAATGCATCTTTGATGACTAGTTGAAGGGTTTGCGCGATGCAGGGGCATGGAGACTCCTGCTACCTTCGACACTGGCTACCTGGGGGGTCGACATTGGCTACCCCGACACTGGCTACCCGACACTGGCTACCCATAAGGCCGACACTGGGTACCCCGACACTGGCTACCCGACACCGGCTACCTATAGAGGGTGACACCGGCTACCTATAGTTGGCGACACTAGCTACCTCTTTTTTGCTACCCTGTTACATTTAACGTAAGCAAGAATCCCATGGCCTTTTGTTTCTTGCCTGCAATTACATTCCTATATCCAACATGATGACCAAATGCAAATGGCGTGTCAATTTTCTTTTTTAAAAATCAGTTTCCCCTTATTTTTACGAATGCACTACCCTTGATTGATCATCAGGAATGATCAAGTAAGTTATTATTCCTAATTATGTTACATGTTTTGATTTTAAAGTAAATTTTTATATATAGATTGCACATAGGAAGTAAAAAACTAATATTGACTACGAGCAATCAGTCAAGACATGCCCACTGTCAAATATTTGAATGCTGGAACTTTGTTTGAATATAAGGAATAATTTTGTAAGTTGGCATTCCCAATCATGAAAAGATGTTTTGATTTTAATGCACATTTATTTTTATATAGGCTGAACATGGGAAGGTAAACATATTGACTGCGAGTAATCAGTTAAGACATGCCCACTGAAAATTATTTGAATGTAGGACCTTGATTGATTATCAGGAATAACTGAGTAAGTTATTATTCCTAATTATTTAACATATTTGATTTCAATGAAAATTTTAAATATAGGTTAAACATGGGAAGTAAACATATTGACTGTGAGCAATCAGTCAAGACTGAAAAAAAAAATATTTTAAGCTGTCGAAAAATGTCCTTACGGCTACGTGCGGACTCAACATTGTACTTCCGTTAACGGCTGATCTTACAATTTTGATGGAACAAGCCATCATGTCCAGCTACAAATCAAAAGGATTCCCTGAAGAACGTGACTAGCCATAGTTTGCACTTAAATCGTCAAGGGGATTTCCATCTCCGCTAAATTTATCTAACTTTAAATTGACTGAATTTATTTTAGGTGAATAAAGCCTGTCGTCGTGCTTGAATGACGATGAAATTATTTATGAACGCATGAACGCTGGATGAACGCAGTTGATTGCCTGACGAAGATGAGTGCGCCGGATACCTCAATATACCCCCTTTTCATGAACGAAACCGTGTAATATGCCCCTATACTTTTTTATGTTTATTTCGTTTAGAATTGAATTATTATCTAAGGATTTGCGGCCGTATTGACAGCATTCCGGCGTTTCACTAGTACGTCTAAGACTAAAAACCCAATGCTTTCTCCATTACGATGACGAATATCGGAATCAACGACGGATTCTCTGCGGAATTGTCATTCACTCTTCAAGGTAGAGTCTTGTGCCACCATTTTATTAAATAAATCTTATTCTTATTTTTAACTCACAATGAAATCAATCTAGGTGAATGCCTTGCGATCGAGAGAGGAACAGTCGACGTCAAGAACGAAAACAGCGATGCTTACACCCACTTGATGGATCGTCTGCTGACGGAAGTTGCGGTCATATTTGAATTCAGGACCCTTGTTAGAATATAAGGAATAATCAAGTAAGTTAACACTAGTTATCCAGAAAAAAGGTTATGATTTTAATGCATATTATTATACAGATTGCACATGAGAAGGTAAACATACTAGTCAGTCAGAGACAATATTCTGTGTGGCATGTTTTACGCACATAGGCTTAAGACAATATCAAAACATTTTAGAATAGCAGGTAAATTGCACCATAGAATAGAAGATAATTACATGATTACAGTTACAGATTCTTCTGCGTGTTCATTACAGTGGGGACAAATTCCATCACCGTCCCTGATGTTTGAGGAACAATTGTTACATAAGAAGAAGCCACATGGATAAAACACAGTGTTCTTTGGGTTAACTTTGCAGACACTACACAATAATGCTGCTACCGGAGCAGTTCGACCACGTACATTGGGCTGGGATCGTGTTTCGCGGCCACGACCCCGTCGTCCACGGACTGTACCAGAGGGTGCAGCTTGACGGATAGCGGCTGTGTTTGGGTCCAAGCGAGGTCTGCGAGAAGGAGGAAGAATGAAATCACCACCTGGACTTAGGCTTGCAGGCGGCCGACGTCTGCGGTGGCCACGGCCTGTAGGTGCAGGCTGATTAGCGGTTTCTTCTAAAACATCAGCGCCAGTGACGTCTAAGGGACCATCTTGCTCTGTTGGAGTAGCAGACACCGCAACATCAGCAGACACATTGGGATCAGCGTTCTCTACAGGATCGGCAGGATTAACAGGCTCGTCTGCAACACCATTATCCAAAGAAGTTGCAGGTCTTGCTGTACCAGCTAGATACCGTCGCCTAGGTTGGACCACAGGCTCCACTGCGCCTTCGGGTTGATCTTGATGGCCTTCTTGATGTAAGGCTACTCCATCCTGTACAGGAGCGCTTAGCTAAAAAGCAGCAAAAATTGGATGTAATACGTAGAAATCTAAATGTTTTTTTTTACTCACATCAGGTTCTGTGAAATATCTTGCCCTAACGAGAAAATTGCGTATGTCTTCCGCTTTCCGATCCGACGCCAAGTACAATCTCTCATTTTCAGCAATTTGGGAATCCCTTCGACGCTGGAACGGTGTCTTTGGTTTGATGTAATCCGCCCCTTTTATCTCGTCTGCTTGATAATCCCGCATCTTTGCATTTTCGGATTCTTTGAGTGCATCTGTAATTGAAAAGTTCAATGGGTTAGTAACTAACGTTAGTTTCATAATTCTGTAGTATTCTTAAGTCGAAATGTCTTACGTATAAAATCCCAGAAGTTCAAATGACTTCCTCCACAGCGTTTGTTGAACCATCTGTGCCATGCCTCCACGAGATTGTTGGTGCGGTTGGGCATTTGGAATACGCTAAATCCTTCTGGAGTAATGGTGTCGATCCAGTAGCCGTAGTAATAGTCCATAAGACGTTTGATCGCCGCCTGGATCTCGACCGATTCTCTCCTAAGATCTTCTCTGTGGGTATTTTTGATATCCTGTAAATGACAGAAATTTAAAAAAATCACCAAATTTCTTTTTAAATTTTACCTGGAAGCCTGCTAATATTGCATCTGCTGGTAGGAGGGCCAGAGCAATCATTTCCTTGACGATACGACAGACAGTAGGTATACTCCGGTATGCGCCCGTAAGGCCATATTTCTGGACTCTCCTCCAAATTGCCTGAAAAAGTATAAATGTTAATTTTCAAATTAAAAAAGATTTAAAGATAATTTTTATTTACCTGTCCATAATGGAACCAGCAGCCAATGCAGGTACAGCCTACAAAGGCTTGCTCGCAGGATGACTGAATGGCATTTTCGAAATCTGACATAAGTCTCTCAACGTTGAGGTACACGTCCGGATAAAGATCGTCATACACAGTCAAAATCTTGTCAAGGACAGCGTCGTAGAGCTGACGGGTCTTCTTGTTCATCAAAACGAACGCAAAAGGATATACCTGTGTAAATTTTAACGTTTACAATTCCTTTGGTAAATAATAACATAATTTTACTTTGTTTTAGTTGTATCTGCCCAAAGCGGCTTACATGAAGAGTAAAAAGCTGCTTGAAGAATAAAGGAAGACTTTTAAAAGTTCCGTCTGCTTGCAGTTCAATGGTCTGCGCAATTTCAGGGAGCAGCTTTGGTGAAATAAAGACAAACGCATCCCCTCCGTCGGCCGTTTGGACTCGCCCTTGGTAGAAAACGCCACCTTCGAATGCATCTCTGGTGGTAAATAATAATGTTTGAATTCGCTAATAATTTCCTATTTTTTAAAAAGTGTTTTTACTTGTATTCAGGATGCTCCATTATGAGTTCTTCGGCCTCAGCAATAGTTGTAGGGATCCGTGGCTGCACACTACGCTTGGCCCGCTGGATGCGACGCTGCATAGCGTCGTTGTAGCTCACGATAAGGCCTGGAAACTCCCGACGAATCCGATCGAAAATTTCACGGGGTGGATCGCGAGAGACCAATGCCTCTTGGGCGCAGGCGTTTATAAAGGCTAATTGTTGTTGCAGATGTGACTCCGGTGGATGGTTGTGCACAGAGCCATCTTTACGGAACACACCGGTTTGTCTATTTTTCCTGAGTCTAGCGTTGCAATTCCCCTTAACCTTCTTTTGATTTTTGCAGATGTAGACGATCTCTTCCAATCTGTAAATAGTTACAAGCCGTTTTTTACATTAGTATTATGTTTTACGCTTTTACACTCACATTTACAACTAAATCTATGTATTTTTACGATACTTACAGCGTCTTTTGCTTGTGGTAGATGTATCCACGTTCGGAGTTGTAGTTAACACCGGTGCGACGAGTAGCTGGAACTTCAGCAACGACAGGAAAATCTTCCTCGCCTTCTCCGTTCCACATGGTGATAATTGCTGTGATGATTGCTGTGATGACTGCTTTTTCTGTTGTAGTTGTGACTGAGACTGTGAGAAAACTAAATTTCTTTTTTCTTGTCTGTCCTTTTATACATCTAGGAACTTCCTATTTCTTCATCAGTGCGACCAGTCCAGCCAATACGCAGCTATCGTATGATCCATCCGCCACGAGTTCCGGTAACCCTTATGATCCATGCGCCATTGGGTCCGGAAACTTCTCAGTTGCTCCACCCGCCATAACAATCCAGTAACCACTCTTATGATCCAACCGCCGTGTATGATCAACCCACAAACGGCCCCTGTGGGATTTTGTATGATCCTTCGAACGCTGGGTTCGCGGAACCCCTCAGTTGATCTACCCGCCACTGTGTTCGGGTGCGAATTCATATTGTTATCCTGATGTAGTATAATTTTATTTAACTGCTTTCAATTTCTTTGCTCAAAGGTTTTTTACTTTGCATACCTTTTTTGAAATTCAATTTAATTTCGCTTGCTTTTACGTTATTACTCTGGAGTTACTCACAAATAAATCAAAGGTTAAATAGTTAAATAAATTAACTTTTTATTTTTGGTGGCATGAATGTCCAAGCAAATGTTTTGTAATTTACATGTGCAAGATGTTACAAAAATGAAATTATACTATCTATTTTAAAAGAATTCGTTTGATTACATTCGCGTATATTTGCCAAACATTCGAAAAGCAATCATTTTTTTATACAAGCCGAGGGCTTAGAATCGACGGAGGGTGGGGGGTCTTTTCATTGGACTATTTAGTTAATGCAAGTAAACGAATGTTTCTTACATTGAGTTGGAAAGGTGGCCATTATAGGTAATTTTGAAGGGGTAAAAAAAAAAAAGAAAGGTAGCCAGTGTCGCCAACTATAGGTAGCAGGTGTCACCCTCTATAGGTAGCCGGTGTCGGGTAGCCAGTGTCGGGGTAGCCAGTGTCGGCCTTATGGGTAGCCAGTGTCGGGTAGCCAGTGTCGGGGTAGCCAGTGTCGACCCCCCAGGTAGCTAGTGTCGAAGGTAGCAGGTGTCGATTTCCCGATGCAGGTGGATAGCAACGACGACGTTAAGACGTAATGTTCATCAGCAGTATTCGTCCATGTATGGGCTTGAAATAGATAAGTGTCTTCTAAGCTGGTTTCAATATCTTGGATTTCAGATGCGTCTTCTACATCTCCAACTACTTCGAACTCCATATGGATTTTCTAAATCCAGCTCCACTTCGACCATTTCTATTTCACCAGTTGATTCATGATGTGTAGAATGGACTGGGCGAGCTTCAATTTCTGGAAAATCATCATCAAAAATTTGAGCTGCTCCCGTCGTCCTCCCATCCAGGAAAGCCATTGAAATGCGCCGCTATCATGTTGCTTCCACCATCTGTTATAACCTTTTTGACCTAAACAACAAAAATTATAGTTTTAGGGCTACGTTTCATTGACCTTTAAAGCTTACCTTCATAAACGGTATATCCCGTTTCTGTAATATATCCTCGTTTTCGGCGATTATTGCGTCGGTGGTATGGCGGCTACGCATTTCTTTCACGCCCAAAAAGCAATTGAATAACTCAAAATCAGTAGTTACCGCTTGGCAGGTGAATCCAATGTACCCGCTCATGTTCTTTGAAGACCAGATGTCTAATATTACGCTAAAACTAGAACATTTTGCGAGTTTTTCCCTAACTCGTTTTTTAACAGTGGCCTCTAAATCTGGTATTAAAGTGTTGCGTACTCTCTGGGCAGATGGTAGTTCATAGCCAGGAACTGCAAGCTAATATTGAATTAAAAGCATAAGAAATTTATAACACAATACACATAATAACAGAAAAACTACAGGTACCTGAATAAAAGCGCGGAATCCGGGTCGGTTAACGATGTGCAATGGAAGATTTTCTTCGCAAATCAATCGTGTAACGCCCTCATCGAGCGAAACTTTTCTTCCGTTGCACACTGGCCTGGTAGGGTAGACAAAAGTTACCATGGAAGAGCTATTTGCCGTATTTGGCTTGCTTTCGAGTGACGTAGCGGATGACGAAAAAGAATCCCACTCGTCTTTGTGTACTAACGTACAGTGGACTTTAAAGTTGGTAAAAGACGTTTTGTCTCCCGCAAAATACTTGTGGCACAGCTTGCAAGCGCCAAAAATTTTTCCCATTGGGCTTTTGAGTCAATCCTGGAAAAAGTGTGATCGCCACTTTGGCCAAGTATTTACATTAAATGATGGAATTGGTATGGTTTCTGGTGGTGGTGAGAGCTGTTTCGTTGAAGCATCTATAGTCATTTCTCCTTCCTTATCTTCAACCAGAGCAGTAAGTTCTTCAAAATCTGCATCAGGTATCGATACCAAGCTGGCCAAATCCTGGTCTTCTTCATCTTGATGAGCCTTGTTCTCATTTGAGGCTCCAACTTCAATGAGTACTGAGGGTTGATTAAATATTCTTGATGCTGTACCTCTTCCTCTCCGACCTCTTCCTAAATTTTTTGTTTTTGCTCGTGGCATTGGAATTATTTCACTATGACAAAAAGTAAAAACATCAATAATAATGTTTGCTTTCATATAACCAAACACTCTAGCACTGAATGTGCAAGTTTAAAAAACATACCTTCAATTTTCAAAACCGTAAATAGAATTCAACAAAACCTGTGAAGGTTTAAGCCGAAACCACAAAGAAACAGGCATGTCAGCCTGTCAGGCAAGGCAAAGCAACCAAGGAAAGGTTGAATCTAAATATTTTTTTCGAAGACCGAAAAAGAGACCGATTACAATCAATTGCGTCTTCTGTCAGCTCAGTGAACAATTCAGTCATTCACTTTTGAATGTCAAAAAAAAAGCAAAGCGTGTCACTTTCTTGATGGAACTTCTGTAGGTAACTAGACTGTATCTGCTTTTCTGATCTGTAGTCTCTAGTCTGCAACTCTGCATTCGTCTAACTGACGTTGCAGTTTGAGTCTAACATTATAATAACGCTATTAGACAACAGAGGGAATCATGCACGAAAAAATAATCACGTGACAAAATCATCTTTTAAAATATCTTTTAAAAAACCGATAAGATAAGATAAAGATATTACAAAAAATTTTAAAGATAAAAGATATCAAAAGATATCAAAATTATCTTATCTTATCTTATCTTATCTCATCTTTTTGAAAAGATGCAAAACACTGGTAGATGGACTGTTGTTTTCCGTTATAGATAAACTGATGTTTCCAAAGACCATCGTGCCCTAGAACGCAATCTTCAACAATTCCATTTACGTCGATGAATTTCTGCCTAAGTGCTTGGCGTGGCGTTTCTTCTGCCACAAAAAAATTAACAGTGATTGTGCCTTCCATGACGAGGTGCCTGTCATTTATGCTGAAAAGATCCACATCTACCTCTTTAGTGAAATTAATTAATTCCTTTCCTTCTTTAAGCTTATGAAAAAATGTGCTACTAATAACGCTTCTCTCGGCTTCAGTGTCAAACAGCGCTTTTACAACAGAATTTCCTATTTTTATTTTTATCTTAGGAACTTTTTGATTGGATTTTGCTGCTAAACTATTTATATGATGTTGGGGCTTTTCCTTAGTTCCACCGAGGGGCAAAACGCTTACATCGGTAGTTTTTAGTTTCCCCTTTCTTCAAAGGAAGGAGTTTTTTTCCATTTCCGTTATAACCCTCTGGAGGAGTGGGTTTCAAATTTTTTATCTGGGGGCAAAAGTTTGCTCGGTGTCCAATTTCTTTACAACGAAAACATTTATCATTAGCTTGACTCTCCCTTGCTTTACAATTGCTTATTGAGTGATAGCCCCAATCGTTGTGAAAATCACAAAAATATAAATCCCCTGTTTTATTGATTGAAGGTTTTGACTGTGGTGAGCGCTGTGAAAAACTCACGTTTCTTCTGGTAGATAATTGCCTTTGCATTTTCTCCAAGTTTTCTTCTAAATGTTTTTGGTGAGTGTTTCATTCCACCTGGGTACTAAGGCGATCTAAAGCCTCCTTTACTTTAGTCAATTCTCTATTAGGTTTGACGTATTAGGCCTGAAAAGCATTTAGTCTGGATCTAACTTGGGCTTCTTCTACTGCCCTGGCCGTCATTTCAGATTTTTTTATGAGTTTTTCAAAAGTTTCGAATTCTTTATACTTTAGTCTGGTCTGGACGTCGAAAGACAGCCCTTCCAGAAATCTGTCCATCATAATTTGTTCTCTGGAAAAAGTTGTTGCTTTATCTATCGTAGATTTTATAGGATACGCTAAGTGGAAGGCCTTGCGTATACGATTCGCATAACGTCTCATATTCTCTTCAGGTTCCCGTTGCATATTATGAAATTCAACGCTTTGTTTAGATCTGGTCTCTGTAGAGTGGAAAAGTTTAATTAAACGCTCCTTTACTCTGTCGTAAATTTGCGCGCTAATTGGGATTTCAAGTTTAAAGTTATCAAACTTATCAGCCGCTTCACCATACAATTTGGAGCGTTTTAAGATAATTTTTCTTAACTCCTCAAAATCGCCTAAAACCAGGACTGATACTAGATGTGCAACTCAGTCATCAAAGCGACTGGAGCGATCAAGGTCTACGTAAATTCCGACGTTACTAAATAACGTCATTGCTGGGCTTTGTTGTAACTTTTTATTTTTATCAATGGCGTTAGTAATAAAATTGTTTGTGTTTCCTATACTGTTTAATTTGGACGGACACTTTACTAAGGGATTCATTTTAGGAATTGAGCTGGTCACTGAGTATTTTGAAGTTGTTCCGTTATTACTTTGCTTATTGTATATGCTTGGAATTTTTACACTTTGTCCACTTAACGCAAGTGGTTGTGTATGTAAAGGAGTTGAGGTAAGATATGAAGGCTGAGAACTGGTTGTAAAAACAGGCTGTCCATTATGCTTTGTTTTCTGAGAGGAATTAATGCAACGTTTAGTATTCGTTAGAACGTGTTGCACAATACAATCAGCTGCTTTAGAAGCATCCTCATAATCCATTCTGGATCCCATCAAACGGCTCAATTCTTTTACGTATATTTTAATGGGCATGTCTTGGTTTGTTTCTTCTGACGGTTTGTTTTGCATGATTTTGTTTGACTGGTCAACGATCGACGCTGGAGTAAAGAAAACTTTCAGACTTTGTAGTCCTTGATACGGTAAATAGTTACACGGAGTGGACGCTAACTGTGATTTAGGAGTTTGAGTATTCATACTTGACTGTGAATGATTAACCGCCGGACAAGTGATTGTTGTGGTACTAGGGGTCGATTTAGGACAATCTAAAGGAATCTGATCACCTTGCGTGTGGATTTCTGCTCTGACAATTTTGATGGGTACACTGTTTTTAGAATTTTCCTCCGCAGTTTCGAGTGTTACTAAAGATTGGGGCACTAAGTCTGATTCTGACCCACTTTGTTGTTCTCCCGAGTGCACTGATTCATACTCTGAATCATTACTTTCGTAGTATGACCTTAGACCACAGTGCTTAAAGAGTTCAATTGGTGTCAAAATGGTGAGTTCGGTTAAGAGTAATGCTCTTAAGGCTGTTCCTACTTCTTTGTTTGTTAACTCTATTTTTTTTCACTTCGAAGTAAATACTGCAATTCAAAAATAAGATCGTCAACAGAAATTTCCGTTATTCTCGTATTTCCGTATTGCTGATAAAACCATGCCCGATCTTGGTTCTCTTCATTTATTAGTTTTAGGTTTTGGAAATCTATAGAGATATCTTCTGTGTTTTCTACCCTATCTGTTGTTTTTTCAAGGTCCGTAATTCCCCGAGCCTGTTCTAGAAGTTGAATATATGATAGCAATTTTCTTGTCTCCTCGCCTATCAGGGGTTCGACTACGGTTTCGTCTTATGACGATACTTGCATATTAAGTACTTCGTTCCACTGATCATCATTTCTCAATTCTTTAATTTCATTGGAATCAAGAAGATCAATATCGGATTGATGTGGGCTATCACTATCTAGTTCGACACCTAGATTTTCGTTTTTTCTCAAAATTGACGTCGACCCGCCTCCTGATCGTAAGGGAGTGAACCTTTCACGTACTGATCGAACAAATCTTTGTATTAGTGGCCTTTTTCTTACAGATCTTCTTTCTAAAGTGGTTTCTAAACCGCAATCCTCATTTGTCCTCATCTTTTTAAACGAACTACTTTCTAACAAAGCATGTTCTTTTATAACTATGAAAAGATATCAAAAATTTCAACCAAATAGGAATCCAACAAACGAAGAGAAGGCAATAAGTAACACTTATTACCATAAAAATTAAAAACAAACAATAAAACAAAAAACACACGCTATTCAGCTTAACACGGAAGCCGAGTTCGACTCCGCTGCCACCAAATGTAAGCTATTAATATTTTAACTTATTTTTTCATTGTCGTTTCTTGGAAAGTATATTTGCAGTAGCACAAAAAATTGGGGAACAACTCTTTAGGAACTGAATTGTGAAAGATATTTCTCTCTATTTTCTATAGAACAAAAAGTTTTTATACGGGATTCGTGAAGGTCGAACTACAAGGAAATCAAGTTGAAACGTTTGAAGGGTAAATCAGTTTGTAATACGTCTAAGGAAGAAAGAAGGGGCGTATAAAAAATTAATGTTACGTAAGAATAAAAGGTAGGGGAAAATAAGGAAAATAATAAAGAATAAATTGTTTTGGTTCTTTACGGTATTTACCGGTGATCGTTATAAGCTGTACGTGAAAGATGGGCTTATTAACTACCCTACAGTAACTTTGCAAATAAACACTGACGGGGAACAAAAATTTTGATCAAGCAAGTATTCATTCTGGTCATTCATGGAAATAATCAACGAAATGGGCTATAAAACCCGACGATCAAATGTCATATTAATGGCGATATGGTTCGGGAACAAAAAAACCTCCGAGAATCTTCTGGACCCTTGCGTCAAGGTATTAGAAAAACCATCGGATGATTCACAACCGAAATATTCGTTGCGTTCTACTATTCAATACCGGATTGATCTCAAAGTAAGCTCTATAATAAGCGCCTTAATTTTTGGCTTGCCTTTTTGTCAGTTATGAAAGACTGAAAAAAATAGTTTTTTCAATAGGAGGCAATAAAAAGTGGAAAAACATCACATGGTATAAAAGGTCCCACTTTGCTTGCTAACATTGCAGATTTTGATTTTATTGGAACGTTCATTCCAGAGTACATGCACTGCATTTGTTTTGGTGTAATCCGCTATTTGATCCTCTTGTGAATATCACCAACACACAGCAAAGACAAATCGTACATCAGTAATCATAAATTAACTATTCTAAACAAGCGTTTATCAAATACCAAACCACCATATGATATCACAAGAACTCGAAGAACTTTAGAAACCATCAAGTATTGGAAAGCCTCTAAGTTTCGTGAATTTGCATTGTAATATTTCCCTCTTTTAAAGGGCATTTTGCGGGAACCCTATTTTTCTCATGTTACAAATTTGTCGTACGCTCTTTCAGTCCTGTTACAAGAATCCGTCCCCACTCGCTGTGTCGAAGATGTAGGAGTTCTTCTCGGAGATTTTATTAAAAAGGTTGAACTCTATTATGGGGAAAAGTACGTCAAATTCAACATGCATCTTATGACGCATCTGTCAAAAAGTGTTTTAGACTGGGGCTGCTTGTGGGCCACATCTGCGTTTATACCTGAGTGGTTTAATGGGCAGTTACCGGGGCTATCGAAAGGAACTCTAGCGATTGTGTAACAAATGGCGATGTCGTTTTAAATGAAAAATTCTATTCGTAACCAAGCTATAGAATTACTAAAAAACCATTCAATTCCTCTTCATATGTTCAAATTGATTCATAGAATGATTGGTTTATCAAACACGTATGAAATCCAAAATTATAAGTGTTTAAAGATAGAAGAGGATATTCCATTTAGCCTTCTAGGTAGACAAGTACGCAGACATCTTTCAATGGACGAGCAAAGTGTTGTTCAAACTATTTTACTTCAGGAGGAGAACAAGATTGCTTTAATAGTAATTGAAAATATAGTTAGATTTATAGAGAAAACGGCTTGCGATTTTTATTCCAGGTTATTTTTACGAAGTGGAAGTAACTCTACCTTTACTAGATCCCCCTATGTACGATCGAAGAAGCGTATCAATTTTTTTTCTCTCTTGAACGACAACCGTTTCTTTCTTATAGAAAATTTGGTTTCTGTTGAAGAAGCGAAACAAAATTTTAAAGTGTTTATTTTAGGCCATCCAATGGGCCAGGGATATAAAAAAACCTATTCTCCAAAATTCTCTGCCAAAGAATGTGTCCGTTTACCTGGTCAGACCACGAAATTTACGGGTTTGACTTGGAAGCAATATTTCCGTATCAAATTGTTAGAAAATGTGTCATAGCAGCCTTTAATTCAAAACTGCCATCCTTGATTCTTACTGCCCAAACAAATACCTTAGAAATGGATTAGTATGGTACCGTATTAGTTTTCTTTCATTCTAGAAAATAAGCGCAATTTTCTAAGTTTACAGCGTATCATATATAGATCACGTTAGCTCTTTATTGTTATTCTTATTCGAAATAAACTTACTAGCCGCAAACCAATTGTACCTTATTCGTTTTTCACCTGCTGTTGCTTGGACAAATAAACAGCAAATGAGTTGTGCGCCAGTTTTCTACTTAGCGGCCCGCCTAACGAACACTAGCTCACATCTAGGCACCAGTAACTCCCATCAGTTTCATAAAGTACAGCGCTAGCTAGTTTTTAAAGTGTTACTAAGCTAAAACATACAGTAAGTAAAAAACTAACTACCAATTGATATAGCACAAAGTTTGTTTTTCGATGGTTTGCCAATAACGTGTGAGTGGACTAGTAAGATCACACTGGAGCTAACAAAATTTTCGTACGGACAGTATATTTGATCATGTTTATATAAAGAAGTATAAACTCATGGTATCACAGTGTATTCACATTGAATACAAGTATATTTGATCCTGTTTACATATAGAAGTAAAAACTCATGGTATCACAGTGTATTCACATTGAATAATAGTAAATTTGATTCAGTTTACAAGTAGAAGTATAAACTCATAATATAACAGTGTATTCACATTGAATACAAGTATATTTGATCCTGTTTACATATACAAGTAAAAACTCGAGGTATTACAGTGTATTCACATTGAACACAAGTATATTTGATCCTGTTTAGATATAGAAGTAAAAACTCATAGTATCACAACGTATTCACATTGAATACAAGTATATTTGATTTTGTTTACATGTAGAAGTATAAACTCATAGTATAACAGTGTATTCACATTGAATACAATTATATTTGATCCTGTTTACATATAGAAGTAAAAACTCAGGGTATCACTGTGTATTCACATTGAATACAAGTATATTTGATCCTGTTAACATATAGAAGTAAAAGCTCATGGTATCACAGTCTATTCACATTAATACAATTATATTTGATCCTGTTTAAATATAGAAGTAAAAACCCATAGTATCACAGTGTATTCACATTGAATTCAAGTATATTTGATTCTGTTTACATGTAGAAGTATAAACTCATAATATAACAGCATATTCACATTGAATACAAGTATATTTGATCCTGTTTACATGTAGAAGTAAAAACTCATGGTATCACATTGTATTCAAATTGAATACAAGTATATTTGATTCTGTTTACATGTAGAAGTATAAACTTATAATATAACAGTGGATTCACATTGTTGTGAAATGATTCACAAAACGGACAATGGGCCAGAAACGGTTTCACACTTGTATTACAACATGACAGGATACGAGAACACGCTCTAGTACCAGAACACAACCGTCCCGCGCGATCTTACACACGGCTCTGTCTCCCCGTTGGCGCCCAACGTGGGGCTTGCGCAATCAGTGCCCTCTATCACTCGTTTACAACATTCGGCCTTTCCTGACCAAAACAAAAACAAACCCAAAAAAAAAGAAAAAAAAACAGGTACACATACATTACAAAGTCTTTGAGAATTAAAGAGAAGAAGAAAAAAAAGACAAAAAGACAGCGGCAAGACAAAACATATTCAAGGACATATTCATATTCAACAAACATACGTAAAGAGGAAACATTGTTTTACTGTTTAAATTTTTTTTTTTTTTTTTTTTTATGAAACTATGAAAATCAGTCAAATCAGTCACAAACAAATTCTTTCAGATGTTCCGGAAATTGAATTGTCCGTCCGACCCTTGAGGTGATCCCCTCATGTTTGTTCTCTGCTTTATCGGTCTGGTCTGCTTCACGCTCGCATTCTGATGATCCATTTGGTTCTATCCAGTCTTCTATTTCGTCATCTTCTGGGACCCAGTCTTCCTCCGAACGCGCATGGAATTTTCTCAACTGGCTTACATGCGTATTAAAGCGACGCCACTTTCGTTTGTTTCGCCTACCAGGTAGATCCTCAACTTGGAAGCAAGTTTCCGCTACCCGTTTCACAATTTGAAAGGGGCCAATGAATTTTGACAAAAATTTCGAACTTTTACCGATCTTCCTTATTCTCCGCGTTACTAGCACTAATTCTCCGACCGAGTAGATGGGTGCCTGGCTCCTGAATGAATCGTGTCTCTGTTTACTCCGTTTGTATTTGACTTCGATTAGTAATCGTGCCACTCTCCTCCATTCTGCTACGTTTTCATTGAATTTTTTAGACTGAACGTTTGGTGGAAACGGAAATGCACGTTCATGGTTTAGGACTGCCGTACGTAGGAAGAGAAGTTGGAATGGAGTTTTTTCTGTCGTTGACTGCTTAGAAGTGTTCACACAAAAGGCTGCCGCTGCTACGTGTTGGTCCCAATCATCTTGATCCACGTTGATGTATGCACACAGCGTTTGAGTAAGTGTTCTGTTCATTCTCTCAACTAATCCATTCGTCTCCGGATGTTCTGCCGAAGCAAAGATGTGCTTTGATCTTGTTCTACGAATGAATTCTGCAAACTGTCTGGATGTAAACGCAGTTCCTTGATCGCTTACTATTCTTCGCGGAGTGCCATGATGGAAAATTACCCGTTCTTCCAGGAATTCAATTGTACATTCACTTCCGGTATCCGGCACAGCACGCACCTCTATCCAACGGGATAGGTAGTCAATAGCAACTAGCAGGTGTTTATTTCCCCTTGCTGTTTGTTGGAATGGTCCTAAGTGATCAATTCCGATTGTGTCAAAAATCTCCTTAGGGGGTGGTATGGGGCACAGAAAACCCTTAGGCATTCCCAGGATTGGTTTATGAAACTGACAATAGACACAGGAATTTACGTACGCTTTAACACTTTTGATCATTCCCTTCCAAAAATATCTTCCTTTGATCCGCTCGTAGGTTCTAGTTATTCCTTGGTGTCCTCCAGTCGGGTCGTCGTGACATGCCTCCAATATATTTCGTCTCAGATAAGATGGAATCACCAAAAGGAAAGGTCTTCCACTTCCGCTACTTTTTTTGTAAAGTACGCCTTTGTACAGTTTGAAGTGCTCTTCTGCACTGTTTTTCTCGTCCTCACCTTTCAACCCTTGAAGTTGAGACATGATGTTGTGCAGATCAGCATCACCGTGCTGTAGGATTTCAAGATCATGACACCTGTATCCATCGCTTTGTAAGACACAAATAACTCGCTCCGTCGGGTCCGTCAGTACCACATCTCCTTCCGGTGATCTCGACAGAGCATCTGCTACAGAGTTCTCTTTACCACGAATATGTTTAAGTTCAAAGGAATATTCTTGAAGTATCATTAACCACCTGGCAAATTTGCCCGACACGTCCCGTTTTTTTTTAGCCAATGTAATACGTTACTGTCAGTTTTCACTATGAAATTACGCCCGTAAATATATGGTCGAAGCTTTTCAATACACCACACTAGACCAAGTGCTTCCAGTTCGTTCGCGTGATATTTTTGTTCTGCTGGATTCAGACTGCGGCTGATAAAGGTCACTGGTTTCCATTCGTTATTAACTTGGATACACAACACCGCACCAATGCCCAGCGCACTAGCATCAACAGATATTTCTAACGGCGAAGAACCATCGTCGTGACTAAGTAGAGGAGTTGTTGAAAGTAGTCTTCGAAGCGTTAACCACGCTATTTCTTGTTCTGACTCCCATGCTCTTTCAAAATAAACGTTTTTCTTCAGTAACTGGTGCAATGGCTGTGCCACCACAGCGAAATTCATTATAAATCTTCTGTAGAATGAGGCCAGTCCCAAGAAACTTCTCAGTTGAGTTACGTTTGTTGGACGGGGGAAACACGACACTGCACATACTTTACTTGGATCCGGTTTTAACCCTTCACTATTAACTACGTATCCCAAATACGTTGTTTCTTTTGCCGCAAATACGCACTTTTCAACGTTTAGAGTCAGGTTAGCAGCACTCAATGCTCCCAACACTTGTTTCAGCCGATGGAGATGTTCGTCGAATGATGAACCGGTTACCAAAATATCATCCATATACACTAAACATTCCTTCCATTTTAGATCTGCGAGCACATGATCCATTAGTCGTTGAAAACTAGGTGGTGCTCCGCAAAGCCCGAAGGGTAATCGATGGAATTCATAAAGTCCATCCGGCGTAGCGAAGGCAGTCTTTTTCCAATCCTCTTTGGCGACAGGAATTTGGTGATAACCACTTGCCAAATCTAAACTTGTAAAATATAGTGATCCAGACAGGCGTTCAACAACGTCATCTAGACGTGGCAGCGGGTATACATCTTTCACTGTAACTGCATTTAGTCGTCTGTAGTCTATACAGAAGCGTAGTTGCCCATTTTTTTTTCGCACTAATACCACTGCCGAGCTCCATGGACTGGTCGATTTTGTGATTATTCCCGCCTCCTCCATCTCTTTTACTTGTTGCGTTATAATCCGCCTTTCGGCCATCGACACTCTTCGTGGACCGTCTCGAGTAGGGAGTGCATCACCAGTGTTGATTCGATGTTCCGTCAGGTGTGTTAAACCAGGGGATTTCGAGAAACAGTTCCGAAAGGAATACAGTAAAGCTCGTAATTTGAGTTTTTCTTCTTCCGAATTACAATCAGCAATTTTTACTTCACTCAGATTGTGCATTTCAACTTCGTTTATGACGTCGTCACTTTGGATTACTGAACCGATTAAGCCGTCCTTTTCTCGCGGGTCATCGACCGTCTCTGTTTCCCAGCACCCGCGAAAACGGTACCATAAAAGAGGCAGTCGTCCAAGATTGTAAACTGGGATAGCCGCTAGTCCTTGTTTCATCTCGACAATACAATTTGGAGAAATCCATTCCCTTCCCACACTAGCAGATCCATTAGTGTTGACAAAAATCGGTCCGTCAGGTTGGCCTGTTAGAGAGGCAATCACGTAACCCATGGTATTAGGCCAAATTTTGGGACATTTTCGTGGTTGTAGAAATATTTTTTCTTTTTTTTTGGACTCACGAGCTACATCTTCCGACAATGCCCCAATATGACCGAAAATAGGTGTAAGTTCGTCAGCTGTTTGGTCCGTTGGATTCGATGTTTCACTGATTCCCACTTTGATCGACTCATCACGTCTTTTCTCCACTTCATTATAAGCCGTCTTCACCTCTCCATCACATACCTGACCTCCATCTACTTTAACCACTGTCTCACCATCACTTTTATAGTCAATTGTAGCCCCCACTGCTTGTAACCAATCGGTCCCCAGGATAAGTGGCCACACTGAAGTAGGCATCACTAATGCCATGACGTCGGCAATTTTTCCCATAAACCGGATGGTCAACCCCACTTCCCCTATGATATGCAGCTTGCCCCCGTTGACCGATTTCCAAATAGATTCAGTCGGTAGAATTTTGAACATTGTCAGCCCGGCCAGTAGCTCAGAATTAATTACGCACTTAGCTGATCCGGTATCCACCATTGCCCTTCTTCTTCCAAGCCGAAACACGTCTACTTCAACTGATGGGCTCTTACTCTTGCATGCTTGATTCGCAGCTAGAACTTGAACGGGGGTCTGCAATGCACCTAATTTGGCCGACCTTGCCCCCACGGGCCGGCTTTTCCATTTCCCGCCGGTGAAGTTGGACGTTGTTGAGTTTGCGGTACGTTCGGGCAATATCTGGCCATATGTCCTTCCATATTGCAGGCATAGCAGCGAAGGGAGGTACGGGACGACGTTTCAGAAAGTCGTGGGCTGAAATGGACCTTTGGAACTGGTAACCTCGACTTGAGTGCCACTTCCATGTTATTTAGTTTGGCCATCACAATCTCCAAAGTTAGGACGTTTGGGTTATTTGCGGGAGAAATGGTCTCTGCGGACGCTACACCAGCCCCAGTAGTCTGACGATTCGCCTCGACAGGTTGATTGACTCCAGTTATTTGTTCCAAACGTTGTACTTCTATGATGAAATCTGCAAGGTTTGCGGGTGGGTTCGCACACATCACCGCAACATGTTCCTGACGGAAGAGCCCTCGAATAAGGTGTGTGATGATTTCCGCCTCTGTAATGGGCGTTGGTCTGCGACGACAGAGCAACGCTTTTGCCAGTGCATACTGGGTGCCGGGCTCGTCGGGACGTTGGCGCCGATCTGCGACAAGGGTTTGCCAAGACCCTTCTGTCAATTCTTTTACGAACGTTCTCTTCAAAGATTGATGCCAGTCATCAAAAGTCAAGATGCTGACCCCAACCTGATCATGCCATGATGCAGCATCTCCTTTCAAGGTGCGGAGTGCTACCTGTCTGGTCTGATCATTGGTCCAACCTTCCGTGACTCGAACGCGTTGTACTGCAGAATGCCACTCAAAGTATTTTTCTTCCTGTGCTCCATCGAAAAAGAAATCTTTCCCAAAAGCAGCTTTCCCTACGTTTGGGTCGAACACAACTGCAGGTGGAGGAGGTTGGTTTGCCTGGTTCATAAGGCCTGCTAGAGCTTGCTGCATCCCCAACTGAGCGTTCGCTATACCCGCTAAAGCTGCTGCCAAAGCTGGATCCATAATGAATTCTGGCTGAAGGTTCTCAATACTTTCTATAACTTCTTGCGCGTCTTCAAATTCTTCGGTTCGCCTGTTCAAAAATAGTTCAAACGAACACCGACACCGATCCTTACACGCTTCTTTCTTTCTTGAGCAAACACAGTCTTTACAAAGCCCGACTGTACACCGACAGAATGAACTCATTCACATAAAAAAAAAACGAAAGCACCAGAAATTAGATTTCCTGGCTCGTCTTAAGCCTATCAGTTTCCCTTTTTCTCGTTTCTCGCCAAAATGGCGACCGTTTGCACAGGTCCCTTACTATTCGGCAGTCAGTCTTTCTTTGTCTCTTTTCCCGCCAAAATGGCGACCGTTCGCACTGGTCCCTTTCTTTCGGCAATCAGTTTCCTGACTATTCAAAGACCGAAATCCCACTTCTGACAGCAAATGTTGTGAAATGATTCACAAAACGGACAATGGGTCAGAAACGGTTTCACACTTGTATTACAACACGACAGGATACGAGAACACGCTCTAGTACCAGAACACAACCGTCCCGCGCGATCTTACACACGGCTCTGTCTCCCCGTTGGCGCCCAACGTGGGGCTTGCGCAATCAGTGCCCTCTATCACTCGTTTACAACAGTATTCACATTGAATACAAGAATATTTGATCCTGTTTACATATAGAAGTAAAAACTCATGGTATAACAGTGTATTCACATGGAATACAAGTACATTTGATCCTGTTTACATATAGAAGTAAAAACTCATGGTATCACAGTGTATTTACATTGAATACAAGTATATTTAATTCATTTTACATGTAGATGTACAAACTCATGGCATCACAGTGTATTCACATTGAATACAAGTATATTTGATTCTGTTTACAAGTAGACGTAAGAACTCATGGTATCACAGTGTATTCACATTGAATACAAGTACATTTGATCCTGTTTACATATAGAAGTAAAAACTCATGGTATCACAGTGTATTCACATTGAATGCAAGTATATTTGATCCTGTTTACATATAGAAATAAAAACTCATGGCATCATAGTGTATTCACATTGAATACAAGTATATTTGATTCTGTTTACAAGTAGAAGTATAAACTCATAATATAACAGTGTATTCACATTGAATACAAGTATATTTGATCCTGTTTACATATAGAAGTAAAACCCATAGTATCACAGTGTATTCACATTGAATTCAAGTATATTTGACTCTGTTTACATATAGAAGTAAAAACTCATAGTATCACAGTGTCTTCACATTAAATACAAGTATATTTGATTCTGTTTACACGAAACCGAACGAACACCGACACCGATCCTTACACGCTTCTTTCTTTCTTGAGCAAACACAGTCTTTACAAAGCCCGACTGTACACCGACAGAATGAACTCATTCACATAAAAAAAAAACGAAAGCACCAGAAATTAGATTTCCTGGCTCGTCTTAAGCCTATCAGTTTCCCTTTTTCTCGTTTCCCGCCAAAATGGCGACCGTTTGCACAGGTCCCTTACTATTCGGCAGTCAGTCTTTCTTTGTCTCTTTTCCCGCCAAAATGGCGACCGTTCGCACTGGTCCCTTTCTTTCGGCAATCAGTTTCCTGACTATTCAAAGACCGAAATCCCACTTCTGACAGCAAATGTTGTGAAATGATTCACAAAACGGACAATGGGTCAGAAACGGTTTCACACTTGTATTACAACACGACAGGATACGAGAACACGCTCTAGTACCAGAACACAACCGTCCCGCGCGATCTTACACACGGCTCTGTCTCCCCGTTGGCGCCCAACGTGGGGCTTGCGCAATCAGTGCCCTCTATCACTCGTTTACAACAACATTGAATACAAGTACATTTGATCCTGTTTACATATAGAAGTAAAAACTCATGGTATAACAGTGTATTCACATGGAATACAAGTACATTTGATCCTGTTTACATATAGAAGTAAAAACTCATGGTATCACAGTGTATTTACATTGAATACAAGTATATTTAATTCATTTTACATGTAGATGTACAAACTCATGGCATCACAGTGTATTCACATTGAATACAAGTATATTTGATTCTGTTTACAAGTAGACGTAAGAACTCATGGTATCACAGTGTATTCACATTGAATACAAGTACATTTGATCCTGTTTACATATAGAAGTAAAAACTCATGGTATCACAGTGTATTCACATTGAATGCAAGTATATTTGATCCTGTTTACATATAGAAATAAAAACTCATGGCATCATAGTGTATTCACATTGAATACAAGTATATTTGATTCTGTTTACAAGTAGAAGTATAAACTCATAATATAACAGTGTATTCACATTGAATACAAGTATATTTGATCCTGTTTACATATAGAAGTAAAACCCATAGTATCACAGTGTATTCACATTGAATTCAAGTATATTTGACTCTGTTTACATATACAAGTAAAAACTCATAGTATCACAGTGTCTTCACATTAAATACAAGTATATTTGATTCTGTTTACATATAGAAGTAAAAACTCAAGGTATCACAGTGTATTCACATCGAATACAAGTATATTTGATTCTGTTTACATGTAGAAGTAAAAACTCATGGTATCACAGTGTATTCAAATTGAAAACAAGTATATTTGATTCTGTTTACATATAGAAGTAAAAACTCATAATATCACAGTGTATTCACATTGAATACAATTATATTTGATCCTGTTTACATATAGAAGTAAAAACTCATAGTATCACAGTGTATTCACATTGAATACAAGTACATTTGATCCTGTTTACATATAGAAGTAAAAACTCAAGGTATCACAGTGTATTCACATTGAATGCAAGTATATTTGATCCTGTTTAAATATAGAAGTAAAAACTCATGGTATCACAGTGTATTTACATTGAATACAAGTATATTTGATTCATTTTACATGTAGATTTACAAACTCATGGCATCACAGTGTATTCACTTTGAATACAAGTATATTTGATTCTGTTTACAAGTAGAAGTATAAACTCATAATATAACAGTGTATCCACATGGAATGCAGGTATATTTGATCCAGTTTACATATAGAAGTAGAAACTCATGGTATCACAGTTTATTCACATTTAATACAAGTATATATGATTCTGTTTACATGTAGACGTAAAAATTCATGGTATCACAGTGTATTCACATTGAATACAAGTATATTTGATCCTGTTTACATATAGAAGTAGAAAGTCATAAAATCACAGTGTATTCACATTGAATACAAGTATATTTGATTCTGTTTACATCTAGAAGTATAAACTCATAAGATAACAGTGTATTCACATAAAATACAAGTATATTTGATTCTGTTTACATGTAGAAATATAAACTTATAATATAACAGTGGATTCACATTGAATACAAGTATATTTGATCCTGTTTACATATAGAAGTAAAAACTCATGGTATCACAGTGTATTCACATTGAATTCAAGTATATTTGATTCTGTTTACATATAGAAATAAAAACTCATGGAATCACAGTGTATTCACATTGAATACAAGTATATTTCATTCTGTTTACATCTAGAAGTATAAACTCATAATATAACAGTGTATTCACATTAAATACAAGTATAATTGATTCTGTTTACATATAGAAGTAAAAACTCAAGGTATCACAGTGTATTCACATCGAATACAAGTATATTTGATTCTGTTTACATGTAGAAGTAAAAACTCATGGTATCACAGTGTATTCAAATTGAAAACAAGTATATTTGATTCTGTTTACATATAGAAGTAAAAACTCATAATATCACAGTGTATTCACATTGATTACAAGTATATTTGATCCTGTTTACATATAGAAGTAAAAACTCATAGTATCACAGTGTATTCACATTGAATACAAGTATATTTGATTTTGTTTACATGTAGAAGTATAAACTCATAATATAACAGTGTATTCACATTGAATACAAGTATATTTGATCCTGTTTACATATAGAAGTAAAAACTCATAGTATCACAGTGTATTCACATTGAATACAAGTATATTTGATTCTGTTTACATGTAGAAGTATAAACTCATAATATAACAGTGTATTCACATTAAATACAAGTATATTTGATTCTGTTTACATATAGAAGTAAAAACTCAAGGTATCACAGTGTATTCACATCGAATACAAGTATATTTGATTCTGTTTACATGTAGAAGTAAAAACTCATGGTATCACAGTGTATTCAAATTGAAAACAAGTATATTTGATTCTGTTTACATATAGAAGTAAAAACTCATAATATCACAGTGTATTCACATTGAATTCAAGTATATTTGATCCTGTTTACATATACAAGTAAAAACTCAAGGTATCACAGTGTATTCACATTGAATACAAGTATATTTGATCCTGTTTACATATAGAAGTAAAAACTCATAGTATCACAGTGTATTCACATTGAATACAAGTATATTTGATTTTGTTTACATGTAGAAGTATAAAATCATAATATAACAGTGTATTCACATTGAATACAAGTATATTTGATCCTGTTTACATATAGAAGTAAAAAATCAGGGTATCACTGTGTATTCATATTGAATACAAATATATTTGATCCTGTTTACATATAAAAGTAAAAACTCATAGTATCACAGTGTATTCACATTGAATACAAGTATATTTGATTTTGTTTACATGTAGAAGTATAAACTCATAATATAACAGTGTATTCACATTGAATACAAGTATATTTGATCCTGTTTACATATAGAATAAAAAATTAAGGGTATCACTGTGTATTCATATTGAATACAAGTATATTTGATTTTGTTTACATATAGAAGTATAAACTCATAATATAACAGTGTATTCACATTGAATACAAGTACATTTGATTCTGTTTACATGTAGAAGTATAAACTTATAATATAACAGTGGATTCACATTGAATACAAGTATATTTGATCTTGTTTACATATAGAAGTAAAAACTCATGGTATCACAGTATATTCACATTGAATTCAAGTATATTTGATTCTGTTTACATATAGAAGTAAAAACTCATGGTATCACAGTGTATTCACATTGAATACAAGTATATTTGATTCTGTTTACATGTAGAAGTATAAACTCATAATATAACAGTGTATTCACATTAAATACAAGTATATTTGATCCTGTTTACATATAGAACTAGAAACTCAAGGTATCACAGTGTATTCACATTGAATACAAGTATATTTGATTCTGTTTACATAAAGAAGTAAAAACTCATGGTATCACAGTATATTTACATTGAATACAAATATATTTGATCCTGTTTACATATAGAAGTAAAAACTCATGGTATCACAGTATATTCACATTGAATACAAGTATATTTGATTCTGTTTACATATAGAAGTAAAAACTCATGGAATCACAGTGTATTCACATTGAATACAAGTATATTTGATTCTGTTTACATCTACAAGTATAAACTCATAATATAACAGTGTATTCACATTAAATACAAGTATATTTGATTCTGTTTACATATAGAAGTAAAAACTCAAGGTATCACAGTGTATTCACATCGAATACAAGTATATTTGATTCTGTTTACATATAGAAGTAAAAACTCATGGTATCACAGTGTATTCAAATTGAAAACAAGTATATTTGATTCTGTTTACATATAGAAGTAAAAACTCATAATATCACAGTGTATTCACATTAAATACAAGTATATTTGATCCTGTTTACATATACAAGTAAAAACTCAAGGTATCACAGTGTATTCACATTGAATACAAGTATATTTGATCCTGTTTACATATAGAAGTAAAAACTCATAGTATCACAGTGTATTCACATTGAATACAAGTATATTTGATTTTGTTTACATGTTGAAGTTTAAAATCATAATATAACAGTGTATTCACATTGAATACAAGTATATTTGATCCTGTTTACATATAGAAGTAAAAACTCAGGGTATCACTGTGCATTCATATTAAATACAAATATATTTGATCCTGTTTACGTATAAAAGTAAAAACTCATAGTATCACAGTGTATTCACATTGAATACATTTATATTTGATTTTGTTTACATGTAGAAGTATAAACTCATAATATAACAGTGTATTCACATTGAATACAAGTATATTTGATCCTGTTTACATGTAGAAGTAAAAACTCATAGTATCACAGTGTATTCACATTGAATACAAGTATATTTGATTTTGTTTACATGTAGAAGTTTAAAACTCATAATATAACAGTGTATTTACATTGAATACAAGTATATTTGATCCTGTTGTAATAGTTTCTAGACTGTGTATTTGCCAGTAAACTAACTCTACTTAAGACGATACAACCATGCGCTTATATACCAAAAGATTGAAGGGTTAGAAGGGAAGGGTTTACAATAACTTTTACTTTTATCATAAACTCTTATCCGCAGGGAAGGTTGCATTCGTGACGAACAGTGACGACAGGTCGGAACCTGGACAAACTGTATTTGTTACTTCTCAGACAGAACACAACTGCAATTGCTCTCGCGCTTTACCCTCGCGAATATTCTCGCGTTCTCTTTCTGACTATCTCTACTAGTCTCTCTCTCAGCCTCAACTCCCGGCCCTCTCACCTCTCTGTCACCTCGTCGCCTGGGGGCGAAGCGAGAGGGGGGGGGGACAATAGAAAGAAGGGATAACAAGGTTGCCTAGTTTGCAACACTCGGCCTTTCCTGACAAAATTAAAGCCTCCTGGCTTTCAGGCTCGAAAGGAACAAGGAAGATCGCAAAAAAAAAAACGAAAAACAAACAAAAAATGAGAAAAAAAGGAAGAAAACATGAAATGGAGAAAAGAGAGAGGGGAGAAAAAAACAAAAACAAAAACAAAAAAAATACCAAAATGACACATAAAAAAAAAAATAATAATAATATGATTTGAAAGCATGGTACTTCAAATTAATGTTTGACAATGGGGTAGAGATAAGCAGGGGATCTCGACCTTCTCCCAGATCTTGTAAATACTTCTAACGTCTCCATTTCCGGATTCATGCTACCTTCGTCAGGCTTTAAGTTTCTCTCTTCGTGGCCGGTCCTCGACACCTGATGGGTGGTTTCGTTGTTTCTTGAGTCTGCGTCGCTATTCGGATCGTTACTACATTGGATCGGTTCTTCGGGTTCCGTCTCGGATTCCCACAGACTTTCTTCCCCGTTCGAGGAGACCAAATCATCTTCAAGGTGGGCTTCAGGAGTCCACTCCGTTTCTACTCGGGCGCTATACCGTCTCAGCTGACACGAGTGGGCGTTAAAGCTTCGCCAAATCCTTTTCCGTCGATTTGCTGGTATATCTTCTAGCAAATAACAGGTGCGAGAAACTCGTTTTACTATCTGGTAAGGTCCAATAAATCGCGGCAGAAATTTCTTCGTCTTCCCGTTTCCACGGCGCTTCCTTGCCACCAAGACTAACTCGCCGGGACTGAAAATGGGATCGGGGCTGCGGTATTTATTGTAAGTGGCCTCACTTTTCTTTTGCTGCTTAATCGTGAGCTGACGCGCTATCCTTCTCCAATGAGCTACCTTTTTTATCCGATCTTCGTTTGTTTCTATTTCCGTTGGCGGCCAGGGGAAGGCAGATTCATGAGGTAATACCGCAGTACGTCCAAAAACGAGTTCAAATGGAGTGATCTCCGTTGTAAAGTGCTTCGCCGTGTTAATGGCGAATATAGCCTCTGCCAACCGTAGATCCCAGTCCGTGTGGTTGAGGTTAACGAATGCCGCGATGGTTGATGTCAGGGTGCCATTGGCCTTTTCTACTAGTCCGTTAGTTTCCGGGTGTTCGGCGGACGCCAAGGAGTGTTTCACTCTCCATTCTTTTAGTAGGCCGGCAAACAGTGCGGATGTAAAGGCTGCACCTTGGTCGCTTACCAACCTCTGATTAATTTGTGTTCCATGCTGCAAAAAGATGTCCTCTCGTAGAAAATCACAGACTTGCTCCGCTCCCGTATCCGTCACTGCTTTTGCTATGACCCATCTAGTCAAGTAGTCGATGAATACAACGATGTGTTTGGCTCCAGCCGCAGTGGTTTTAAAAGGCCCCAGATGATCGATGCCCAGTAGTTGAAACGGTAACTTCGGAGGGCGAATTGAACACAATTTCCCTGCCGGAAATTTTATTCTTGGTTTGAAGGCTTGGCAAAAATCGCAGGATCCCACATAGGCGTCTACGCTTTTCTGCATCCCCTTCCACCAGTAGCGCTGGGCCAGACGAGAAAGGGTCCTTGCTCTGCCGTGATGGCCACCACTCGGCGCGTCGTGACATTCATTCAATAACTCCTTCCGCAGAATTGAAGGTACTACTAGCAGGTGCGGGCGACCCAAACTTTCGCTCTTTTTGTATAAGATGCCGAGATCGAGGACAAATTTTTCATGGTTGGATCCTTCCAGACCATCCGCTGAGCTAAATCCCTGTAGGCCTAAGACGATGGATCGAATATCTTTGTCGGCATGTTGCAGCAACGCGATCTGACGCCTGGAGTAGCCAACTGGTTGAAGTGCACCCAGTAATTTGCCGGCTGTGTCTTCCATTGCTCCCACAGGGGACCTAGACAGTGCGTCGGCCACTACATTAGCCGTTCCGCTGAGATGTTGTATCTCGAGTGAGTACTCTTGTAGTGTAAGCAACCATCTCGCAAATTTTCCGGTGACATCTTTTTTCTTGTATAGCCACCGCAGTACATTGCTATCTGTCTTGACTAACAATCGTCTTCCGTATACATGATGCCTTAGTTTGTTGAGGGCCCACACCAGGGCGAGGCATTCCAGTTCATTCGCGTGGTAATTCTCTTCAGCTGGGGACAAACGCCTACTAATGAAGGTAATCGGCCGATCTCCATCGTCCCTTTTTAGCACCAAGACGGCCCCAATTCCCTTACTACTGGCATCAGTGAATAGTTCGACGTCTGACGTTCCATCGTCATAAACCAGGACGGGGGCAGTCGTAAGTTCTTTTTTCAGTTGGAGCATAGCTTCATCGTGCTCCAAGGTCCAATCTGTAGCGACATTGGCATCCTTTTTCAGCAATAGATTGAGTGGCCTTGCTACTCCCGCAAAGCCCCGGATGAATCGTCTATAATAGGAAGCCAAACCCAAAAACGCCCTTAGTTGCGTAGTAGTTTCCGGAGTCGGGAAATTTGCGACGGCGTCTATCTTGGCGGGGTCAGGACTTATTCCGTTAAAGCTGACGTGATGGCCTAAATACGAGACGCTCACTGCCCCGAAGATGCATTTCTGAACATTAAGGGTGAGGCCAGCGTCTCCTATGGCTTCCAGCACGCGATTTAGCCGTTGGTTGTGTTGCTCGAAGTCGCCGCCAAACACTAAAATGTCGTCCATGTACACCAAACAGTCGGTCCACTTCATTCCTTCCAACACTCTGTCCATGAGGCGCTGGAAAGTAGGAGGAGCCCCACAAAGACCAAAGGGAAGTTGGGTGAATTGGAAAAGGCCGTCTGGGGTCACGAACGCCGTTTTCTCCTGGTGTTCCTTTGCGACGGGTAGCTGCCAAAATCCACTTTCGAGGTCGAGGCTGCTGAAATATTTTGCCCCCGTAAGCCGATCGAGTACATCCTCAATTCTTGGAAGGGGATAAACATCCTTCTGCGTGATAGCGTTGAGTCGGCGATAGTCAACACAGAACCGGAAGTCGCCATTTTTTTTCTTGATCAGTACGACCGGGGAACTCCAGGGACTGAATGCTGGCACCACTACTTCTTCGTTTATCATATCTTCCACCTTTTGCCTTATGACCCTCCTCTCTGCTTCGGAGACCCGGTAGGGAGCGGAATGAATAGGCCGAGCATCTCCAGTCTCGATACGGTGTTCAGCTAAATGTGTTCTGCCCTTCTTTGAGTCGAAGCAGCGAGAATGTCCTGCCAACAGTTGTTTTAATTTCCGCACCTGCTCCTCGGTAAGGTTGTCATCCAGCTTCGGTTCACGACCTTCCATTGGATCGTTGTCTTCAGTGAATGGCCGCGTCAAGCAGATGGTATTGAGGGAAGATTCGTCAGTACGGAAGGGCAGCACTTGATCTTCGGAGACCGGTACCGCAGACCACCATCCTTTCGACCGGGAACACGAAAAGGGCGTAGTACCGATATTCAAAACCGGTACCCGAACGATATTGGCTTCGCTTTTCAACAGACACGAAGGGGAGATCCATTCCCTTCCAAGTCGGGAGGAACCCGTCGTTGTCAACATCCATAACCCGTCGTGATCCGCCGGAACTCTTGCTTCAATAAATCCGAAATTTGCTCCCGGAATCCTTCGGGTCTTCGTGGGGCGGATCAGCAGTTTGGCTGCTCGTTCAGCCCTACGGTTTGGGTTCTCCCAGATCAAGGATCCCAAAAGTCGGAGCTTTTGAACTGCCTGCTCAAAACCATGTGAGCTGCCCAACGTTGACACGTCTACGTTAATAGATTCCCCGACTGGCTGGACTCTGGGGTCAGGAGGGGGTTCTGCATGCTTAGGGGTAGGTTCCTTCTCTGGCATGGCCTTCCGCTCCTGGCCGGCGATTTCGCAGATCCAAGTTCCGTTGGAAAAGGTAAGGCTTATCCCGCTCGCAGCAATCCAATCTGCTCCCAGCACCAGGGGATATAGGGTATTCTCCATGACCACCACTTTGTCTAAATCAACTACTCCGTTAGGCCCGCGAACTGAAAGTGAAGTCTCCCCGAACGCTGGCAGTTTTTGTCCATTAACGGAGCACCAAGAAGAATTGGACGACCATACGGAGAAGGCGGTTCGATTGCGAAGTAGTTCCTCTCTAATTATACTGTTTCTTGCACCGGTATCTATCAGGGCCCTTTGCTTACCGATCCTAAAGACATCTACCTCGATAAAAGGGCTGTCGACCGAGGAAGACGAAATGGGGGCTTGAAAAGTATTTATAGCCGGCCCTGCCCCGAGGAACCGGCGTGGGAGTTTTCCGTGTGGGTGGGGCAATTCCTAGCAATATGACCGTAGTTTTGGCAGGCGTAGCACCGAATTTCGCCACCAGCGCCCGGGGGTCGACGCTCAAATGTTACGTGCCGTACCGACGTGGGGGAACGAACAGGTTGCCTCATGGTCGAAAACTGAAGAGACAGTTCGCCAACCGTGGTGGTCAGACTTTCAACGGCCCGAAGGACTTCTTGTCCGGTCATGGAACTGGATGTGGCCGTAGAGTCAGGGGTAACAGCGACGAAGTTGCTAATACCTTCTAATCGACGTAATTCAGTGAGAAAGGCAGCTATGGTGGCCGGGGGGTTCACCATCATAACCGCCCGGTGATTAGGCTCCAAAAGGCCACGGATAAGGTAGGGGACCATCTGTGGCTCGGTGAGAGGCGCAGGGCTGCGGCGACAGATCTTAAGCTTATCCATGACGTAGTTTACGCCCGACTCGAAAGGCGACTGGACGCGACCCTCTATCAGCACTTGCCATTGCGTTTGGGTCAGTTGAGTTTCAAAAACTCCCCTTAGGGCTACGAGCCAGTCCGTCCAATTGGCTAATGGCGTTCCAATTTCTTCGTTCCAAGTCTGAGCTGCGCCATACAGGGAACTCGTGGCAGACCGACGCTTCTCGTTGTCACCCCAATTTTCTTCTAGGGCTTTTCTATTGATTTGCTCTAGCCACTCGGTTAGCGATTCGTCTTTCGCTCCGGAGTAGCGGACAGCACTCCCCATTGACACCGCAATTGGGGCTGGTAATGGCACGACGGGTGCAACTGCGGGTTGGGCTGGAACCGGGGCAGCCATAACTCTACCCGCCAGGGCAGTCAAAGTATCTGCCAATCGCTGCTGATTGACTGCTAGCCCCCAAGGCTGCGTTTAGAGCGTCATTATTCATTATGACAGCTTGGGCTTCTTGAAACTCGCGATTAGTGCAGGCCTCCTCTAAACAACTACAATTTCCCGCACAAGACTGGCCTGCCTTAGCACAAACACACTGTATACAGCCTCCAATAGAACACTTGCACCTTTGATTCATCAATGGACCTTCGGTCTAGAAAAAGGAAAGGTAGGGTGGGACGACGGACTCTCGAGTCGAGAGACCAGCACAGATATGGACTGGGAAGGGTTTGAGATACCGGAAGGTTACCTATGCGGGTGCACTTAGAATTCTCGTCCGTGCAGCTCCAAAATAAACTCTTCTTCGGGGCTTTCGGGGATCACGCCAGGGCTATCAGTATCACGTGTAGTGATGGGTGTCCGCTCCTTAACACCCTCGCTCGACGTCTTCTGTTGCTGCACGCCTTGAATTTTATACTCGATTGCTCGTTTTTCACTCTTAAGTCGGCGTGATCTTTCACTATTTCGTCGTTTGGGCATTGGGTCAGTAGGGATGTGCCAGATAAATTCAGATACGGGGAAGGACCGTTACGGTCGGCACCATGCCGCGCTGGGTTTGATGATCACGCCGTCACTCACCGGTCTCGAATCCCATCGCTGCCACCAAATGTTACAAATAGAAAACGATGCAGTAGCCAAATTAGGTCGGAACCTGGACAAACTGTATTTGTTACTTCTCAGACAGAACACAACTGCAATTGCTCTCGCGCTTTACCCTCGCGAATATTCTCGCGTTCTCTTTCTGACTATCTCTACTAGTCTCTCTCTCAGCCTCAACTCCCGGCCCTCTCACCTCTCTCTCACCTCGTCGCCTGGGGGCGAAGTAAGAGGGGGGTGGACAATAGAAAGAAGGGATAACAAGGTTGCCTAGTTTGCAACACCTGCTTGCTGGGTGGGGCTGCTGTTGCTGAGAGGAGTTGCTGCGGTCTATTACATTCCTTCCCCCCTTCGGCAAGAAGAAATTGGTCCTCCAATTTTCCTCTTTTTCTTCTGATTTTCTTCTTCTCCTTACTTCTCTTCGGCATGTGGCGTGGCAATGGTTAGGTGAAAACTTGTTTTTACCCGACACCTATTTTCTTTCCTTCACCGTTATTCTTCTTTGTTGGGCTATAGTATGAGGCACAAAATACAAGATATGTTTCCTGTACCGTTATTCATTGTCTTTAGGCTAATAAAGTGTTAGTTAATAATTGATGGTCTACGTTCCTTTTTACTGGAATGTTACTACAGATTTCAATCATTCATCAATCATCTTTCTTGTATGTTTTTCTTCTCTTTTCTTCCTTTAGTTTTTTCTTGACATTCTTTTACGTCGGTTCTTGGTTTTCTGTCATTTGTTGTCGTTTCGTGTCTTTTGGTTTGTATTTAAAATGGAGGTTGACTCTTTACAATTTTTGTTGTGCCATCGGGGCAATTTTGATGATGTTTTGCATCTGATGGGGGCGTTGTTGTTTTCTTCGCCGTCTCGTTTCTTTGCTCGATTTCGACCCGAGGATAAGGAATTGGTAGTGCAGTTGTTGCTGTTTTCACTACTCAACAATCCCTGTGCTCCTTCCTCGGCGATTATTACTACGTGTGAGTTGGTTTTCCTTTTCTCTTTTTTTTTTTTTTTTATGTTTCCGATTTTATTAACGTTTTGTTATTATCTGTTTTTAGCCGATATCCTGGATATGCGAGGTACCGTGATCTTTATCCTCAACATCTCGCTAGGTTTTTGTGGTGGTTGGAGTCAGGCGAGGATATTTTCTATCCCACTTCTCGGTTTGCGGTGTTTTTACCGGAATGCCTGCTGGAGGAATTCGAAGATTCTGTCTAGCGAATGCAATTTGTTGTCGTAGTGTTTTCATTTTAGTGTTTTTGTTGTAGTATTGGTTTTTTTTAAAATAAACTTTTGTTGGTTCTTTAATTTTTGTTTCGCTTTAGTTTTATTCATTGTCAGAAGCTTTTCTCTTGCGGCCTCTTATACAGTTCCAATCTTCGAATATGTTTCTTCTATGTTCATCAAACGCGTAATCCCGCCGGGTGTTTCCATTGACATCAGTTATGTCTGGATATGCTCCGTGTTCCAATAAGATATTTACTATGTGATCTTGCCTATACATTGTGGCTAGGTGTAGGGCCGTATAGTTTCCTGGTTTAGTCGTTTGATTGATGTTAATGTGGATTTTCCTTTCACATGCTGCCCTAGCGAGAGTGTTGTTTCCATGTTTGGCGGCATAATGTAGGACGGTGCTGTTGTCCTTTGCCATTTGGGCAACGTTTGAACTTATCCACAAATAACTAGCCGCTTCTTCATGCCCGTAGGCGATGGCGACCATTAGTGGTGTTTCTCCAAGGCTATTATACGATGAAAACTTGTATTTGTGGTATCGTAATATCCTGATCAAGAGCTTGTTATTTTCTGCTGCCGCTCTATGTGCAATGGTCTGGCCATCCTCTTCTATATCTGGGTCAGCTCCGTAGTCTAACAGTAAATCCGTTATGTCCAGTTTTCCCGCTTTCACGCTTGTATGAAGTAGTGTTTTGTTGTTAAATTTCTGGTTTAGAAATTCTGCCTTCGGGTGGTAATCCCATGCAGCGGGACCCAATTTCTGGATGATACACCTTCTTATTTCTTCCCTTGGAGCGTCTATCATTTCTAAGAAAATTTCTTGATCACGTAGTCGTGTGATGGCTTGTGTTCGTTTTTGAATGGCATCTGCTCTCGCTGCCGATAAAGTTGGGTGCGTTTTCATCGCACAGTTACTACATTTAGATAGTGTTGCTTTTTGTGTAGCATTTGGATTAAATTCGAACGTTGGTGGATAAAAACCATAATCCCCGAAGAGTCCATCTCATTGTGTTTCACTTTCTGTTTCAATGTCACTTTCGATCACTAAGTAGTTTTGTTTCTGGTTGACTTTCACTATCACTTGCAAAATTATGTTGCACTCTGTTCCATCACTATGGTTTCTTCGTTGTTTTTCTTCACGACGTTAAAAACTTCCATTTTTACTTAACACTTGATTGTTTGGTGGCTGTTTAAATACTAATGGTATAACGAAGTATTAAATTTTTAATACATTTACTACTTTCCCCTTTCACCCAAAAATGAAAACTTGTTTAGTTGTTTTTTTTAAGTTAGTTAAATCAGGTTAAATCATCATTTTTTTTTTTTAAGTTAGTGGTTTTTAGATTCAACTTCTGTTGAGCATCTGCAAAAGGTCTTCCCATACCATTCCATAACCCACAACGTAAGTGCACGTCGTGTGTTTTCCTGTGCATTTGCGAGCTTGATCGGATTCCTAGTTTTCTTCCATAATAGGGTAAATACGTTGTTTCGGCGCGCTTGGTTGAGCTGGGCGTGATTGTGTGGGTCTTTCCATGGTAAGAGGTGTAGGAGCCGTCATCCTAGTGAATGGTTGTTCTATTATTTCTTCCGGTGGTTGAGTGCTTGAGTTTGCGATCATTGCAGTTAATTCGTGTGCTTCTTCCCTATTGATTCCATATCGTCTTAATCTTCTAGTTTGGCGAATTTTTTCCATGATTCTTGTGACAGGGTCACAAATGATCAATATGCGTAGGCATACGATGAATATAATGAATCCGATAATAGAAAGGATAAGAATTTTTAATGTGTCCAACCATGAGAACATGGTTCCTATCTGATTATCCTGTTTTTCTGACATCACTATGTCAGAAACTGATTTTGAATTTGATTCCTGCATTAGGCCTACTAAATCGTTTAGGATATTCAATTGCTCCATTTCCATTGTTTCATGCGTCGGATGGCTCTTCAAACTGTAGTCGAAATCATTCAAGTGCAACTCTTTGAACTCTGTGATAAGGTCTAAGTTCGGCATGTGAATGCTTGCTTTTTGTTTTACCCACTCTCCGTCTGTTGAATTGTGTTCCCAGGTGTGATGGAATCCATTTAAATTTACCAAATGAGTTTTCCAAAAGCAATCGGAATATGGATGTATAGACCATCCATCTACTCCAATTGTGCAGTTTTTATCTTCATAGGTAAAGAATGGTTGAAATCCACATTTGGATTCTTTTGCGGAGATGAAAATCCGTTTTGTTTCACATTGTTGAAGTGTCATCGCTTGTCCGAAGCCTTGCAGTCTCGTACAGATGGGTAATCCAAGTGCTGAAGCAGCAAGAATTCCGTTACTTTGAGCTAGAATCACCGCTTGAGTTTTCTTTATCTTTGATAGTTGACAATATACGTCGCAGATTTCTTTTGCAAGTTTGTTTTCGTGTTCTGTTTCTATACTTATTTTATATTGCTCATGCATTTTTGAAATTTTGAATTTAATTTTGTCACCGAATTCTTCTATATTTTGGGGTAGACCGCTTTCTGTTTCATCTTTTATTGGTACCTCCGGTACTTGTTCTAGTGTTAAAGATGCTGCCTCGGGTATTTCTTGCTGAGCTGTTTGTTCAGTGTCATCAATAATTTCCATTATTGCATCTTCCGTAATGGTGTGATTTTTCGTGACTGGAGGATCTTCTATTTTTTCAGTTGTTGTGTTATTTGTTGTTGAATTGCTTATTAGTTCAGTTGTTGTTGTCGTCGCCATAGTTGTCGTTGATGGTAGTGCAGTGGACGTGGTTTCAGTTGTAGTTGATGGCAATGTAGGTTCAGTACTTGGAGTTGTAGGCCTAGTGGTTGTAGTTGTTGGCTTAGTAGTTGTAGTTATAGGCAGGGTGGTTGTAGTTGTTGGCTTATCTGTTGTAGTTGTAGGTTTTGTTGTTGTAGTTGTAGGCGTAGTAGTTGTAGTCGTAGGCTTTGTTGTTGTAGTTGTAGGCTTTGTTGTTGTAGTTGTAGGCGTAGCAGTTATAGTAGTAGGCTTATTTGTTGTAGTTTTAGGCTTTGTTGTTGTAGTTGTAGGCTTGGTTGTGGTAGTCGTAGGCTTAGTTGTGGTAGTCGTAGGCTTAGTTGTGGTAGACGTAGGCTTAGTAGTTGTTGTAGGCCTAGTTGTCGCTGGGGTGTTTTTAACGGTCGTTTTTATGGCTGTTGTGGCTATTGTTGTTTTAATTGTTATTGTGCTTAATTTTGTAGTCGGTTTTACTGTCGTTGTGGTGCTTGAAGTAGATGAGATAGATTTTTGTGTGGTGGGCGTGGTTAAGTTTTCGTTGTTTGTTTTACTTTCTCTTTTGAGAAGAAGGGGTATAAGTGGGAGTTGTGTTCCGTCCAATGATTGTTGAGTGTGAAGCGCTATAATGGCTGCTGCTGAAAGCGTCCGTATTTGGTGCGGGTTTCGATATTCGAAGTTAATCTGTTGTTTTCTACTTGAACCGTGGCAATGTCCTAAACTCAGACGTCCTGTTTTTAGTTTGAGACATTTTCTGTCTGACGCCGGTGAATGTAGGCCAGTTCTGTCTGTTGCCATGAGCTGTCCTGTGTGTTCGAAAGTGGCCGAAATTGAACCAGTGTTGGCGTATTCCTGTAGAATAAGCATCGTTGTGTTTGCCTTGGCGCAAGCATTAGTGTTGAACGGTCTAATGGTGAAATCAGACGTATACTCGAAAGCTTGGCCTTTGTTAGTTGCTTTACTGCAGTTTTCTACGGATACTTGTGATTGTACCAGGGGATCGTTACTTGTGATAAATGTTTTTAGTTCTTCTTGACATTTTGTCCAATCTGTGTCACAATCTTCCATGGTTAGTTGTTTTTCAAGACCATGATGTGTGACACATTTCCCGTTTGCATATTGTCCATTTTTCAACAATCCCCAGGCGATCATGTCCCAGATGATGTTTCAATTTGATTTCAAGATACCGCCAAATATGGGTGAGTTGATTGTGGTTGTAACTGCTCTTCGTTGTTCTAATCGGACTTCTTGAATATCCTGCAATGTTACGTCGGGAAAATTTTCTATAACATCCGGATTGGTATTTATTGTTTGAAAGAACCACTGCTGGTTTTTCCTGGTATCTCGTTCCAAAGCACACTTTTCCAATTTTAAGGTTTCGTCGACCCCTACGGTAAGACACATTTCTGATTCTTAGGAAATTAGATAGCTGTTCTCTTTTTCTAAAATCCATCTCGTTGATTCCTCTGAACAGGCTGCAGCAAATACGTAGTCGTGTGTTGTCTCCGTGATGCAGATATGAGTATTTTGTACGCGTATCGTTTGGTCGACAATGTACTCAAATTTCAATCCTGATGGGAGAGGGTCGTCCTTTGAAAGTTGACTGTACGTTATCTAAGGGTTTCTGCTTCCGGACTCGTAAGTAATGTATATTGTTGCATCCTTTTGTACGATTTTTCCATCTTCCTTGATTATCTTTGGTCTTCTATGTGCCAATCTTAGAGTTCCCCAGGCGTATGAAATACTGTAGAGGCGAATCCCAAGTTGTTCGTCTTCGACTTGGGTGTCGAAAAGAAAGTGAACTTCTTGAAGAAGAGAACGTTGTGGTCTGGATTTGTACAACTCTCTGTATTCTTCACACACGGGTGTGGCAAGGTTGGTGTTTTTAAGGCATGTTGCGATTGTGTTCTTGAACATTTCATACAAAATTTTCGTTGTTTCTGCAGGAAACGTCAAGTACGTTAGAGGGATTCCAACCACTTTATATCCTATTGGTACGATTTCCTTATCTGGTTTGTTAAGAAAAGATATTTCAATCTGTCGACTGGTGTCGTAAAGGCGGCTGGAGTTATCCGACTCCGGTTCTCGAGGAATTTCCAGGTATCCTTTTCCCTTTAGTAGCGTCTGAGTGTATGAACTGTTGGTTGTTCTTTCTCCCCACACGATCGTATTTTAATTTTGGATGAATTGTCCTTCCTGTTGGGTGGTGTTTAGTAATCCGAAAGGGCTTTCGATTGGACTATCTGGTTTCTTCTGACGTAGCGTGATCTGTTCCGCTATACAGTTGAGTGTTTGGTATTCCTTGATGGCGTACCATTTACCTTCTTCTGTGGGAGTGGCTGTGAAACTGAGTCCCGTCGGTCCGGTTTGCATGTTGTTGTCGCCACATTTTTTATCGTTGACCATCCGCCAGCATTCCAACGGGGTGATTAGTATTGTCTCTTGGGAGTAAACTGTATCGAAGGATCCGATCCAGAACGATCCGGTTATTTTCTTTGTTTTAGTCCACTGTCGACAAGTCCATCCTTTCCAAGTGGCTGCTGGTTTTTGCTTGGTTACTAAGGTGTAAGTAGTTGGTATCCTTGGTAAGTGTTGTGTTTCTGGTTTTTCATTGTCACAGTAGTAAGGCAATTCGAAGTCTAGGATTCCTCGTATTTTCATATTGTTACAATCGCAGACGGATGCGTAGATAGGGTAAGTAGGGTTAAGTGAATGAAGGAGGCAAAGAAGGAAGAGTAATGTCTGCATCTGTGAAAAATGAAAATTTTTAGTAATCCGGTCCTTGATATCGTCTTCTTAAGTGGTATTGGTGATTCGTTATAGGATCGTTTCGGTTTTGGTTACGGTAAAGGTAAGGTATTGTATGGTTTGTTTGTTCTTTTGGTTCTCCTTCGTTCCTGCGTGGTTTGATGTTCATCTTCACTGGATGTATCAGCTGCTGCTTCCTTGGTCGGCCTGGTCGGCGTTGGTGAATTGTTGGTCGTCGTTGGGCTTCAACATTTTCTGGTAGGTTTTGTAGTATTTCTTCTTCTTCAGTTGTTTCTTGTTTTCTTGGTATGTAAAGTTTGAGACAGTTGGTGTGTACTACAGCTTTAAGTTTTTTGTTTTCAGTGTGCTGGATCTCGTAGTTGATATCCGAGAAGATTCTTGAAGTTTGAAATGGTCCGTTCCATCGATTTATGAATTTTCCTGCTGCTGGTGGCGCCTTCAGTAATACGTAGTCACCTATGTTGTATTTAATAATTTTCGTGGTTACGTCGTAGTACTTTTTCTGTCTTGTTTGGGATTTGAAGAGATGTTCTCTTGCCAGTTTTTGAGCTTTTCCTTATTGCTGTGAATACACCATACTAGTATCTTCATAAGTCTCGTATCTTCTGTTAATTTTGATATCATTGGTTATTATTGGTTCTCGTCCAAAGAATAGAAAGAATGGTGTTTCTTGAGTTGAAGCTTGTTTTGCTGTGTTGTAAGCAAAAGTAACGAACGGAAGGTATTTGTCCCAGTTAGCAGGTTGGTCTGAGACATAACAAGCTAGCATGTCACAGAGAGTTCTATTGAATCTCTCAACTAATCCATCAGTTTGTGGATGATAGGCCGTAGTCCTTATTTGTTTGACTTTGAATAGTTTACACACCTCTTGTATCAGACTGGATAGAAAGTTAGTACCTTGGGCTGTTAGAACTACTTCTGGAGATCCATATTTATTAAATATTTTATTAACTAAAATCTTCGCAATTGTTTGGGCAGTTTGATTTCTCATTGGAACTGTAAAAACAAACCTACTGGCATAATCTGATATAACTAATATATATCTGTATCCCTTAGCGCTTTCTTGAATTGGGCCCACTATATCCATAGCGATCCTTTCCCATACTCCTTCAACTAAAGGCAAAGGGTGCAATGGTGCTTTACTTCCACCTACCGCTTTTCTTTTATTGCACATCAAACAACTTTTAACGTATTCTATTAAGGAGGTACGCATGCATGGCCATGTGTACTGTCTTTGAAGTTAAGCCAACGTTTTTCCTACTCCTAAATGTCCTGCCAATATGTGATCGTGATTTTCCTTTAAAATTTGTGGCACCAGTCTTACTGGCGTTCCAATTCTTCCTCTGGTATCTGCTAATAATCCTTTGTCGTTTATTTTAAATTTATTTTTAACGTCCTTACTTGGATTGGCCTTTGCCATTTCTTTTAATATTGTTCTGCAATACTCATCTTTGTGTTGGAGTTCTATCCATTTTTCCGTGTCCTTGGACTGATTACTTTCCGTTTCAAAAATTACTTGTTTTGTTCTAGTTGCCTTGGTTTCATTTTTTACTTCTGCTTTCTCTTTTGTACCTGTTGACCTTGTTTCTACTTTCGCTAGCGGCACTATTAGGGTGCGACTAAGTGTGTCAGCATTTTGGTGTGACTTTCCTGGTCGGTACCCAATAATGATATCAAATTCTTGGATCTTAAGAGCCCATCGAGCTAATCTTCCTGCTGGTTCTGTCTTACTCATTAGCCATTCTAAAGGTTTATGATCTGTAAATACGGTAAACTTACGCCCGTATAGGTACGTCCTAAACACGTCGATGACGTGGATTATTGCGTATGCCTCTTTCTCTGTGGTTGACCACTTGGCCTCGGTCGGATGTGTAGAGGTATAGGCTATGACGACTTCTACGCCGTCCTGTCCATCGGACTCCGCTAAATCCGCTGATTGAGGTGGAGGTTGTATTTGAGCCAAGACTGCTCCTTTTCCATATCCTGAAGCATCCGTGTAGATGATAAATTCTCGAGAAAAATCCGGATAACGTAGAACACGTCTAGTGATGAGACAGTTCTTAATACGTTCAAAGGCGTCCCTTTGTTCCTCCCCCCATTTCCATTCCGCTGACTTTCTAGTGAGCGCAGTTAGTGGATGGGCTTTATCAGCAAAAGCCCTAATAAATTTTCTGTAGTAGCTAGCTAGACCTAAAAATGAGCTCAATTCTTTTACGTTTTTGGGAGCGGGATATTTAATAATCGCGTCTAACTTTTTTGTACCTGGTGTTATTCATTTCCCGGATACGATGTATTCTAAATAATCTAATTCTTCTTTAAAAAATTCGCACTTCTTCCTTTTCAACTTTAAACCCGCTTGTTTAAGGAGTCTAAAAACTGCTTCCAAGTGTGTCACATGATCAGTAATTGAATTACTGAACACTATGATGTCATCTAGGTAAACCAATGCGAATTTGTATAATACCGTTTTCAAGATGTTATTCATTGCTCTTTGAAAAGTGCTGGGCGCATTTGTTAAACCAACTGGCATTGGATTAAATTCGTATTGGCCAAATTCACAAATGAAAGCTGTTTTGTGTTTATCATTTTCTTCTATTTCTATTTGCCAGTAGCCGCTTAGTAAGTCCAATGTTGAAAAATAAACCGATCCGCACAACGCGTCAATTGTGTCATCTATCCTAGATAGAGGGTACTTATCCTTAACCGTAATTTGTTCAAAGCTCTGTAGTCGATGCACATTCGCATCTCTCCATTTTTTTTAGGTACCATTACTATGGCTGCAGAAAAAGAACTGTGGCTTTCTCTTATTATTTTGTTACTTAGCATTACCTCTATTTTAGTCTTAACAAAAAGTTTTAGGGATTCGGGTGTTCTTCGTAGTCTTTGATTAATGGGAGCGTTATGGCCTATGTTGATGTGATGTCTTACTTCTGTAGCTAGACCCAAGTCGGATTCTTGGTCTGCGAAAAGATCTTCGTGTTTCTTTAGTAAAATTTCAATTTTAGTTTGTATGTCGTCTGATACATTGAGTGCTTGTTCTTCTTTTTCAGCAATCTTAGCTATCTACTTAGTTTTATTATTAAAGTCTAATTGAGTGAAGGATTCTAAATTACGATAATCTTGTTGTGTAAGATCTTCGTCTTCTCTATCAATTGGGATTAGTGGTATATGGATGCCTGCTTTGCTAAATGTTACGCTATAAATGGGCATGGTATTACTTCCAAAATTATGTGCTACTCCAAAGTGATCATAACATATTTGACGATTTCTAGTGTTAATCTTCACATTATTGTTAGATAAGAAATCTAATCCTAAGATGCATTGTTCATTTAAGTTGCTCATAACATAAAAGTGATGGTTAATAATATGATTATCATTGATAATAACTGAAAATTCAAATTTCCCTATCGATTTAAGTTCTTGTCCCGACACCGTTCTAAAAATAGGAGGATTCACATTTTCTACTTGTTTTAAGTTCTCATTACACTCTAGAGTATCCAATATTTTACTGGATACTAAACTAGCGGCTGCGCCAGTGTCCACTAAAGCTATGATTTCCTTATTAAAAATTCTAACGGGAATACGTATCAGTTTTGGTATTTCTACTTCTACATCTGATCCTAAATTGTATGTTAGTTGGGAGTTACGGATTGGTTTTATAGTGTTTATCGGGGACCTTGGTTGTTGGTACGTCCCATATCTGTCCAACATTCTCTTGCAATAGGTCCTCTTCGGTTACACTTGTAGCAGGTTATTTCTCAATTTTCAGTAGTTCGAGGGTTGTTGCCAGTTTGCTGTTGCTGCTGTAGATGTTGGTTACTGTTATAACGTGCTTGATGTCTGTAGTTGTTTGGTCCGTTGTAGTTTCCTTGTCGGTGGGGGTAGTCGTTCCGATATGAGGGACGTTGGTGAGATGGAAATCTGGTTTGCCTGTATCCTGAAGGATTATAATTTCTTCGTCCTGACGAATTGTAATCTCTGCGGTAGGGGCTGTTGTCTCTGTTTCTACTTAGACTTCTTTCTCGACTTGATTCTCTGCTGTTATGACTGTCAGCAAATCGCACTCGCGAATCACGTGATCTTGAGTAACGTTCATTTGGACGTGGTCTTCTGTTTTCGTATTGGTCAGTTGCAGCTATGGTAACGTCGTTTTCCTGTGAGGATCCACGTTTCGTATGAGTACATTTTCATTCTTACAGAGCTTCTGATAATTTTTGCTCAAGTAGTTGGATTTTATCGTCTTGTTGTTTTTCGTGATGCGTTATCCCTGCTATAACAGCTGACATCTACTTGTCGTCTGTAGCTTCTTTTGTGTGTAAAATTTTTTCAGAAATGAAAAGTTGTTTACATAATGCGTCAAAGTCTTCTGTGTTTTCTGGCATTCGTAGATAAAGTTCTGCTTTATACTTTGGTAGTAATCCTTGTAGTAGGATTTTTCTTTTTCTGTGATCCCTCATCTTTTTCACTTTGTTTAGTAATTGTCCTTCAATAATAGTTTGGTTATGGTCAGCCCTTTCTTCTTTACCAGCGATGGTATCGTAAAGATTATTTAACCTTGACACAAAAGCTCTGCAGTTTTCTTCCGGTTTTTGAGTTAATTTTGAAAGTTTTTTCTCCAGCGTAGCTAAGTCGTAGGTGTCTTGAAATCTCGTTATTAGTGCTTCTTTCCAATCCTGGAAATTTTTATCATCGCCTTCTTCCTCAGCGTAGTTTTCATGCCATTCGAAGGCTTCGCCTTTCAATCGATCAGAAAAGAAACGTATCTTTTGATTGTCGTCCCATTCATTGTTTCGTGCTACGTGTTCGGCGCCGCGTAGCCATTCTGATATTAGTTTATCAGTGCTTTTCCCTTTAAAGATTGGGATTGCCTATTTGTCTTCTCTGGAAAATAGCTCTCCTAGGGCCTTCACTATTGGCAGAGTGAAGTACCTGTTCACTTTCTTTGCGTCTTCTTCGTCCTGCTCAGTTGCTGGAATATCGTCATCCTTGGGATTTTTCTTGCGGGTATTCGCAAACGTTTTTCCGAAGTGACCTCGTCGTCGTGTGTTACGCCCATGTCGACCTTCTTCTTTAGCTGTTGATTTTCTTGCTCCAAATAGATGATTGTTTTGTTTAAGTGTTCTATTTGCGTTTTCAGGTTTTCTATTGTTTGTTCAAAATCGTTTGTTTGTTCTATTTCCAGCTCGTAGTGGAGTGACTTGTCTCCACTGTCTGTCGGCAAGGTCAGTTCGTTTATATCTCCCACTAGTTTGGTTATTTCTCCTGGTTCGTCCTCGTCTAGCCTTGAGTCGTTGGAGTCTTCAGTCTCGATGAATTTAACTTGAAGTTTTTTCTATTCTTTCACCCGGTTTTCTAGAAATATTATTTGATTTTCTTGTCCTCGTACCCGATCTTCTAGTTCTTGAAGGTCTTTGTCAAGGTTCTTGTTCTTCGAAGTAAAATCTAGCAAGTTTTTCTTTAAATTGATTTTCTCTGTTGAAGCCTTGTCGAGTTTGTCTGTCAAAACTTTTATCTCTTTCTGGAGCTGCTCTGCTGTTTCTGATACTTGTTTTATCTGGTTTTCCGCAGTGCTGAGTTTCTGGATCAGTCTGATCTTCTCACCTTCAAGTTTGTTAATTATTTCTTGCCCTTCGGTCTCGACAGCTGCGTTGTTTTCCTCTTTTCTTTTGAGAAGATTCTGCAATTGCCTCTCGGTTGCTAAGGTGGCTTCAAGGTTTTGTTCTAGGTTGGCGATTCGGGAATTGGCTTTTTCAAGGGAATTTTTCAGAGCCTCGTTGTTTTCTTTAAGTTACTCTAACGAACTGCTTAAAGTGTATTTGGAACTCTTTGCTTTCTTTTTGTTACTCTCCAATTGTTTTTGCGCGTTTGAAAGTTCAAATTTTAGCGTAGATATCTGCCTTTTATCTTCAATTAGTGCAATTACTGACTCTTTCTGCAATACACTGATGGTACCGAACAAAAATTCTTTTTCTTTTCCGTGCAATGTGTGTAGCTGTTGGAGTAAACTATCGAGTAATCTGGTGTTCCCACCTTGTGCGACTATATCGTCTTTGAGTGTTTTAGTAGCATTAGCAATGGTTTCTGCTGTTACACCATCTGTTACTTTTATAGTTTGTTCTAGAAGGTAATAAGTGTAAAAATGCAGCGAATTTTGCGTCGCTTGACTTGCTTCTGGTTTCTGTGTTTGTAACTGTTGGATATTTTCAGTTGTTGAGATTGTCTGGTATGATTTACTTCTTTCTAAGTCTTGCTTAAATTCTAAGTCTATTAAGGTCTTCCAATGTTCCAAAAATTGTTCTCGATGGTGACTTAGGTTTAAGTCTTGGTCGGTTAAATCAGATTCTTGTAGTACGGGGTATAAAGGTAGTAGTGTGTTCTCGTTGAGAGCAGTCTTTTGTACAGGTGAATCAAACGGCATTCGCTTACCTCGATGATGTTCCGATGTCGGTTGCTTGAAGACTTGGTGATAGAAGCGTTGAATACTTGCAGCTAGTAAATGAAGCACAGATCAGAAACTTTTCTTCCAGAGTCTCGTTGTTATTCTTGCAGTCTCGTTGGGACCTCCAAATGTAATAGTTTCTAGACTGTGTATTTGCCAGTAAACTAACTCTACTCAAGCCGATACAACCATGCGTTTATATACCAAAAGATTGAAGGTTAAGAAGAGAGGGGTTTAAAATAACTTTTACTTTTATCATAAACTATTATCCGCAGGGAAGGTTGCATTCGTGACGACCTTCTTGCTGGGTGGGGCTGCTGTTGCTGGAAGGAGTTGCTGCGGTCTATTACACTGTTTACATATAGAAGTAAAAACTCATAGTATCACAGTGTATACACATTGAATACAAGTATATTGGATTTTGTTTACATGTAGAAGTATAAACTCATAATATAACAGTGTATTCAAATTGAATACAAGTATACTTGATCCTGTTTACATATACAAGTAAAACCTCAAGGTATCACAGTGTATTCACATTGAATACAAGTATATTTAATCCTGTTTACATAAAGAAGTAAAAACTCAAGGTATCACAGTGTATTCACATTGAATACAAGTATATTTAATTCTGTTTACATGTTGAAGTAAAAACTCATGGTATCACAGTGTATTCACATTGAATACAAGAATATTTGATTCTGTTTACATATAGAAGTAAAAACTCATGGTATCACAGTATATTCACATTGAATACAAGTATATTTGATCCTGTTTACATATAGAAGTAAAATCTCATAGTATCACAGTGTATTCACATTGAATACAAGTATATTTGATTTTGTTTACATGTAGAAGTGTAAACTCATAATATAACAGTGTATTCACATTGAATACAAGTATATTTGATCCTGTTTATATATAGAAGTAAAATCTCATAGTATCACAGTGTATTCACATTGAATACAAGTATATTTGATTTTGTTTACATGTAGAAGTGTAAACTCATAATATAACAGTGTATTCACATTGAATACAAGTATATTTGATCCTGTTTACATATAGAAGTAAAAACTAAGGGTATCACTGTGTATTCACGTTGAATACAAGTTTATTTGATCCTGTTTACATATAGAAGTAAAAACTCATAGTATCACAGTGTATTCACATTGAATACAAGTATATTTTATTTTGTTTACATGTAGAAGTATAAACTCATAATATAACAGTGTATTCACATTGAATACAAGTATATTTGACCCTGTTTACATATACAAGTAAAAACTCAAGGTATCACAGTGTATTCACATTGAATACAAGTATATTTGATTTTGTTTACATGTAGAAGTATAAAATTATAATATAACAGTGTATTCACATTGAATACAAGTATATTTGATCCTGTTTACATATAGAAGTAAAAACTCAGGGTATCACTGTGTATTCACATTGAATACAAGTATATTTGATCCTGTTTACATATAGAAGTAAAAACTCATAGCATCACAGTGTATTCACATTGAATACAAGTAGATTCGATTTTGTTTACATGTAGAAGTATAAACTCATAATATAACAGTGTATTCACATTGAATACAAGTATATTTGATCCTGTTTACATATAGAAGTAAAAACTCAGGGTATCACTGTGTATTCACATTGAATACAAGTATTTTTGATCCCGTTTACATATAGAAGTAAAAACTCATAGTATCACAGTGTATTCACATTGAATACAAGTATATTTGATTCTGTTTACATGTAGAAGTACAAACTCATGAAATCACAGTGTATTTACATTTAATACAAGTATATTTGATTCTTTTTACATGTAGAAGTATAAACTCATAATATAACAGTGTATTCACATTCAATACAAGTATATTTGATCCTGTTTACATATAGAAGTAAAAACTCATAGTATCACAGTGTATACACATTGAATATAAGTATATTGGATTTTGTTTACATGTAGAAGTATAAACTCATAATATAACAGTGTATTCAAATTGAATACAAGTATACTTGATCCTGTTTACATATACAAGTAAAACCTCAAGGTATCACAGTGTATTCACATTGAATACAAGTATATTTAATCCTGTTTACATAAAGAAGTAAAAACTCAAGGTATCACAGTGTATTCACATTGAATACAAGTATATTTAATTCTGTTTACATGTTGAAGTAAAAACTCATGGTATCACAGTGTATTCACATTGAATACAAGAATATTTTATTCTGTTTACATATAGAAGTAAAAACTCATGGTATCACAGTATATTCACATTGAATACAAGTATATTTGATCCTGTTTACATATAGAAGTAAAATCTCATAATATAACAGTGTATTCGCATTGAATACAAGTATATTTGATCCTGTTTACATATAGAAGTAAAAACTAAGGGTATCACTGTGTATTCACATTGAATACAAGTTTATTTGATCCTGTTTACATATAGAAGTAAAAACTCATAGTATCACAGTGTATTCACATTGAATACAAGTATATTTTATTTTGTTTAAATGTAGAAGTATAAACTCATAATATAACAGTGTATTCACATTGAATACAAGTATATTTGACCCTGTTTACATATACAAGTAAAAACTCAAGGTATCACAGTGTATTCACATTGAATACAAGTATATTGGATTTTGTTTACATGTAGAAGTATAAAATTATAATATAACAGTGTATTCACATTGAATACAAGTATATTTGATGCTGTTTACATATAGAAGTAAAAACTCAGGGTATCACTGTGTATTCACATTGAATACAAGTATATTTGATCCTGTTTACATATAGAAGTAAAAACTCATAGCATCACAGTGTATTCACATTGAATACAAGTAGATTCGATTTTGTTTACATGTAGAAGTATAAACTCATAATATAACAGTGTATTCACATTGAATACAAGTATATTTGATCCTGTTTACATATAGAAGTAAAAACTCAGGGTATCACTGTGTATTCACATTGAATACAAGTATTTTTGATCCCGTTTACATATAGAAGTAAAAACCCATAGTATCACAGTGTATTCACATTGAATACAAGTATATTTGATTCTGTTTACATGTAGAAGTACAAACTCATGAAATCACAGTGTATTCACATTTAATACAAGTATATTTGATTCTTTTTCCATGTAGAAGTATAAACTCATAATATAACAGTGTATTCACATTCAATACAAGTATATTTGATCCTGTTTACATATAGAAGTAAAAACTCATAGAATCACAGTGTATACACATTGAATATAAGTATATTGGATTTTGTTTACATGTAGAAGTATAAACTCATAATATAACAGTGTATTCAAATTGAATACAAGTATACTTGATCCTGTTTACATATACAAGTAAAACCTCAAGGTATCACAGTGTATTCACATTGAATACAAGTATATTTAATCCTGTTTACATAAAGAAGTAAAAACTCAAGGTATCACAGTGTATTCACATTGAATACAAGTATATTTAATTCTGTTTACATGTTGAAGTAAAAACTCATGGTATCACAGTGTATTCACATTGAATACAAGAATATTTGATTCTGTTTACATATAGAAGTAAAAACTCATGGTATCACAGGATATTCACATTGAATACAAGTATATTTGATCCTGTTTACATATAGAAGTAAAATCTCATAGTATCACAGTGTATTCACATTGAATACAAGTATATTTGATTCTGTTTACATGTAGAAGTACAAACTCATGAAATCACAGTGTATTCACATTTAATACAAGTATATTTGATTCTTTTTACATGTAGAAGTATAAACTCATAATATAACAGTGTATTCACATTCAATACAAGTATATTTGATCCTGTTTACATATAGAAGTAAAAACTCATAATACCACAGTGTATACACATTGAATACAAGTATATTGGATTTTGTTTACATGTAGAAGTATAAACTCATAATATAACAGTGTATTCAAATTGAATACAAGTATACTTGATCCTGTTTACATATACAAGTAAAATCTCAAGGTATCACAGTGTATTCACATTGAATACAAGTATATTTAATCCTGTTTACATAAACAAGAAAAAACTCAAGGTATCACAGTGTATTCACATTGAATACAAGTATATTTAATTCTGTTTACATGTTGAAGTAAAAACTCATGGTATCACAGTGTATTCACATTGAATACAAGAATATTTGATTCTGTTTACATATAGAAGTAAAAACTCATGGTATCACAGTATATTCACATTGAATACAAGTATATTTGATCCTGTTTACATATAGAAGTAAAATCTCATAGTATCACAGTGTATTCACATTGAATACAAGTATATTTGATTTTGTTTACATGTAGAAGTGTAAACTCATAATATAACAGTGTATTCACATTGAATACAAGTATATTTGATCCTGTTTACATATAGAAGTAAAAACTAAGGGTATCACTGTGTATTCACGTTGAATACAAGTTTATTTGATCCTGTTTACATATAGAAGTAAAAACTCATAGTATCACAGTGTATTCACATTGAATACAAGTATATTTTATTTTGTTTACATGTAGAAGTATAAACTCATAATATAACAGCGTATTCCCATTGAATACAAGTATATTTGACCCTGTTTACATATACAAGTAAAAACTCAAGGTATTACAGTGTATTCACATTGAATACAAGTATATTTGATTTGGTTTACATGTAGAAAAATAAAATTATAATATAACAGTGTATTAACATTGAATACAAGTATATTTGATCCTGTTTACATATAGAAGTAAAAACTCAGGGTATCACTGTGTATTCACATTGAATACAAGTATATTTGATCCTGTTTACATATAGAAGTAAAAATTCATAGCATCACAGTGTATTCACATTGAATACAAGTAGATTCGATTTTGTTTACATGTAGAAGTATAAACTCATAATATAACAGTGTATTCACATTGAATACAAGTATATTTGATCCTGTTTACATATAGAAGTAAAAATTCATAGTATCACAGTGTATTCACATTGAATACAAGTATATTTAATTCTGTTTACATGTAGAAGTACAAACTCATGGAATCACAGTGTATTCACATTGAATACAAGTTTATTTTATTCTTTTTACATGTAGAAGTACAAACTCATAATATAACAGTGTATTCACATTGAATACAAGTATATTTGGTCCTGTTTACATATAGAAGTAAAAACTCATAGTATCACAGTGTATTCACATTGAATACAAGTATATTGGATTTTGTTTACATGTAGAAGTATTAACTCATAATATAACAGTGTATTCAAATTGAATACAAGTATACTTGATCTTGTTTACATATACAAGTAAAAACTCAAGGTATCACAGTGTATTCACATTGAATACAAGTATATTTGATCCTGTTTACATATTGAAGTTAAAACTCAAGGTATCACAGCGTATTCACATTGAATAGAAGTATATTTGATTCTGTTTACATGTAGAAGTAAAAACCCATGGTATCACAGTGTATTCACATTGAATTCAAGTATATTTGATTATGTTTACATGTAGAAGTATAAACTCATAATATAACAGTGTATTCACATTAAATACAAGTATATTTGATCCTGTTTACATAAAGAAGTAAAAACTCAAGGTATCACAGTGTATTCACATTGAATACAAGTATATCTGATTCTGTTTACATGTAGAAGTAAAAAGTCATGGTATCACAGTGTATTCACATTGAATACAAGTATTTTTGATCCTGTTTACATATAGAAGTAAAAACTCATAGTATCACATTGTATTCACATTGAATACAAGTATATTTGATCCTGTTTACATATACAAGTAAAAACTAAAGGTATCATAGTGTATTCACATTGAATACTAGTATATTTGATTCTGTTTACATGTAGAAGTATAAACTTATAATATCACAGTGTATTCACATTGAATATAAGTATATTTGATTCTGTTTACATGTAGAAGTAAAATCTCATAGTATCACAGTGTATTCACATTGAATACAAGTATATTTGATTTTGTTTACATGTAGAAGTGTAAACTCATAATATAACAGTGTATTCACATTGAATACAAGTATATTTGATCCTGTTTACATATAGAAGTAAAATCTCATATTATCACAGTGTATTCACATTGAATACAAGTATATTTGATTTTGTTTACATGTAGAAGTGTAAACTCATAATATAACAGTGTATTCACATTGAATACAAGTATATTTGATCCTGTTTACATATAGAAGTAAAAACTAAGGGTATCACTGTGTATTCGCGTTGAATACAAGTTTATTTGATCCTGTTTACATATAGAAGTGAAAACTCATAGTATCACAGTGTATTCACATTAAATACAAGTATATTTTATTTTGTTTACATGTAGAAGTATAAACTCATAATATAACAGTGTATTCACATTGAATACAAGTATATTTGATCCTGTTTACATATAGAAGTAAAAACTCAGGGTATCACTGTGTATTCACATTGAATACAAGTATATTTGATCCTGTTTACATATAGAAGTAAAAACTCATAGCATCACAGTGTATTCACATTGAATACAAGTAGATTCGATTTTGTTTACATGTAGAAGTATAAACTCATAATATAACAGTGTATTCACATTGAATACAATATATATTTGATCCTGTTTACATATAGAAGTAAAAACTCAGGGTATCACTGTGTATTCACATTGAATACAAGTATTTTTGATCCCGTTTACATATAGAAGTAAAAACTCATAGTATCACAGTGTATTCACATTGAATACAAGTATATTTGATTTTGTTTACATGTAGAAGTACAAACTCATGAAATCACAGTGTATTCACATTTAATACAAGTATATTTGATTCTTTTTACATGTAGAAGTATAAACTCATAATATAACAGTGTATTCACATTCAATACAAGTATATTTGATCCTGTTTACATATAGAAGTAAAAACTCATAGTATCACAGTGTATACACATTGAATATAAGTATATTGGATTTTGTTTACATGTAGAAGTATAAACTCATAATAAAACAGTGTTTTCAAATTGAATACAAGTATACTTGATCCTGTTTACATATACAAGTAAAACCTCAAGGTATCACAGTGTATTCACATTGAATACAAGTATATTTAATCCTGTTTACATAAAGAAGTAAAAACTCAAGGTATCACAGTGTATTCACATTGAATACCAGTATATTTAATTCTGTTTACATGTTGAAGTAAAAACTCATGGTATCACAGTGTATTCACATTGAATACAAGAATATTTTATTCTGTTTACATATAGAAGTAAAAACTCATGGTATCACAGTATATTCACATTGAATACAAGTATATTTGATCCTGTTTACATATAGAAGTAAAATCTCATAATATAACAGTGTATTCACATTGAATACAAGTATATTTGATCCTGTTTACATATAGAAGTAAAAACTAAGGGTATCACTGTGTATTCACGTTGAATACAAGTTTATTTGATCCTGTTTACATATAGAAGTAAAAACTCAAGGTATCACAGTGTATTCACATTGAATACAAGTATATTTGATCCTGTTTACATATTGAAGTTAAAACTCATGGTATCACAGCGTATTCACATTGAATAGAAGTATATTTGATTCTGTTTACATGTAGAAGAAAAAACCCATGGTATCACAGGGTATTCACATTGAATTCAAGTATATTTGATTATGTTTACATGTAGAAGTATAAACTCATAATATAACAGTGTATTCACATTAAATACAAGTATATTTGATCCTGTTTACATAAAGAAGTAAAAACTCAAGGTATCACAGTGTATTCACATTGAATACAAGTATATCTGATTCTGTTTACATGTAGAAGTAAAAAGTCATGGTATCACAGTGTATTCACATTGAATACAAGTATTTTTGATCCTGTTTACATATAGAAGTAAAAACTCATAGTATCACATTGTATTCACATTGAATACAAGTATATTTGATCCTGTTTACATATACAAGTAAAAACTAAAGGTATCATTGTGTATTCACATTGAATACAAGTATATTTGATCCTGTTTACATATAGAAGTAAAAACTCAGGGTATCACTGTGTATTCACATTGAATACAAGTATATTTGATCCTGTTTACATATAGAAGTAAAAACTCATAGCATCACAGTGTATTCACATTGAATACAAGAAGATTTGATTTTGTTTACATGTAGAAGTATAAACTCATAATATAACAGTGTATTCACATTAAATACAAGTATATTTGATCCTGTTTACATATAGAAGTAAAAACTCAGGGTATCACTGTGTATTCACATTTAATACAAGTATATTTGATCCTTTTTACATATAGAAGTAAAAATTCATAGTATCACAGTGTATTTACATTGAATACAAGTATATTTGATTTTGTTTACATGTAGAAGTATAAACAAATAATATAACAGTGTATTCACATTGAATACAAGTATATTTAATCCTGTTTACATATACAAGTAAAAACTACAGGTATCACAGTGTATTCACGTTAAATACAAGTATATTTGATCCTGTTTACATATAGAAGTAAAAACTCAGGGTATCACTGTTTATTCACATTGAATACAAATATATTTGATCCTGTTTACATATAGAAGTAAAAACTCATAGTATCACAGTGTATTCACATTGAATACAAGTATATTTGATTTTGTTTCGTGTAGAAGTATAAACTCATCATATGACAGTGTATTCACATTGAATACATGTATATTTGATCCTGTTTACAGATTGAAGTAAAAACTCAACGTATCACTGTGTATTCACATTGAATACAAGTACATTTGATCCTGTTTACATATAGAAGGAAAAACCCATGGTATCACAGTGTATCCAGATTGAATTCAAGTATATTTGATTCTGTTTACATGTAGACGTAATAACTCATTGTATCCCAGTGTATTCACATTGAACACAAGTATATTTGATCCTGTTTACATATACAGTCATGCGTGGAGGTTTCTTTAGCAGGCAAATGGGTCTATATCCTTCTATTTCTTTTTGATGGAGGGGTTAGTTTGGTTCCTACCGTATCCCTTTATGCTATTCCTATTTCTCTTTCTTTGCAACACGCCAAAAAAGTAAAAAATTAAAAGTAGGAAAATTGACTGAAACTTAGGGGAAGAGAAAAATGGAAAAAAAAACGAGGGTATGGTAGGCACCATAGTATCCCTTCCGTCAAAACAAAATGAAAGGATATAGACCCATTTGCCTGCTAAAGAAACTTGCACGAATGACTGTAGAAGTAAAAACCCATGGTATCACAGTGTATTCACATTGAATACAAGTATATTTGATCCTGTTTACATATAGAAGTAAAAACTCATGGTATCACAGTGTATTCACATTGATTAAAAGTATATTTGATTCTGTTTACTTGTAGAAGTATAAACCCATGGTATCACAGTGCATTCACATTGAATACAAGTTTTTGATTCTGTTTACATGTAGAAGTATAAACTCATAATATAAGAGTGTATTCACATTGAATACAAGTATATTTGATCCTGTTTACATATAGAAGTAAAAACTCATGGTATCACAGTGTATTCACATTGAATACAAGTATATTTGATTCTGTTACATGTAGAAGTTTAAACTCATAATATTACAGTGTATTCACATTAAATACAAGTGTATTTGATCCTGTTTACATAAAGAAGTAAAAACTCTTGGTATCACAGTGTATTCACATTGAATACAGGTAAATTTGATCCTGTTTACATATAGAAGTAAAAACTCATAGTATCACAGTGTATTCACATTGAATACAAGTATATTTTATTTTGTTTACATGTAGAAGTATAAACTCATAATATAACAGCGTATTCCCATTGAATACAAGTATATTTGACCCTGTTTACATATACAAGTAAAAACTCAAGGTATTACAGTGTATTCACATTGAATACAAGTATATTTGATTTGGTTTACATGTAGAAAAATAAAATTATAATATTACAGTGTATTAACATTGAATACAAGTATATTTGATCCTGTTTACATATAGAAGTAAAAACTCAGGGTATCACTGTGTATTCACATTGAATACAAGTATATTTGATCCTGTTTACATATAGAAGTAAAAACTCATAGCATCACAGTGTATTCACATTGAATACAAGTAGATTCGATTTTGTTTACATGTAGAAGTATAAACTCATAATATAACAGTGTATTCACATTGCATACAAGTATATTTGATCCTGTTTACATATAGAAGTAAAAATTCATAGTATCACAGTGTATTCACATTGAATACAAGTATATTTAATTCTGTTTACATGTAGAAGTACAAACTCATGGAATCACAGTGTATTCACATTGAATACAAGTTTATTTTATTCTTTTTACATGTAGAAGTACAAACTCATAATATAACAGTGTATTCACATTGAATACAAGTATATTTGATCCTGTTTACATATAGAAGTAAAAACTCATAGTATCACAGTGTATTCACATTGAATACAAGTATATTGGATTTTGTTTACATGTAGAAGTATTAACTCATAATATAACAGTGTATTCAAATTGAATACAAGTATACTTGATCTTGTTTACATATACAAGTAAAAACTCAAGGTATCACAGTGTATTCACATTGAATACAAGTATATTTGATCCTGTTTACATATTGAAGTTAAAACTCAAGGTATCACAGCGTATTCACATTGAATAGAAGTATATTTGATTCTGTTACATGTAGAAGTAAAAACCCATGGTATCACAGTGTATTCACATTGAATTCAAGTATATTTGATTATGTTTACATGTAGAAGTATAAACTCATAATATAACAGTGTATTCACATTAAATACAAGTATATTTGATCCTGTTTACATAAAGAAGTAAAAACTCAAGGTATCACAGTGTATTCACATTGAATACAAGTATATCTGATTCTGTTTACATGTAGAAGTAAAAAGTCATGGTATCATAGTGTATTCACATTGAATACAAGTATATTTGATCCTGTTTACATATAGAAGTAAAAACTCAGGGTATCACTGTGTATTCACATTGAATATAAGTATATTTGATCCTGTTTACATATAGAAGTAAAAACTCATAGCATCACAGTGTATTCACATTGAATACAAGAAGATTTGATTTTGTTTACATGTAGAAGTATAAACTCATAATATAACAGTGTATTCACATTAAATACAAGTATATTTGATCCTGTTTACATATAGAAGTAAAAACTCAGGGTATCACTGTGTATTCACATTTAATACAAGTATATTTGATCCTTTTTACATATAGAAGTAAAAATTCATAGTATCACAGTGTATTTACATTGAATACAAGTATATTTGATTTTGTTTACATGTAGAAGTATAAACAAATAATATAACAGTGTATTCACATTGAATACAAGTATATTTAATCCTGTTTACATATACAAGTAAAAACTACAGGTATCACAGTGTATTCACGTTAAATACAAGTATATTTGATCCTGTTTACATATAGAAGTAAAAACTCAGGGTATCACTGTTTATTCACATTGAATACAAATATATTTGATCCTGTTTACATATAGAAGTAAAAACTCATAGTATCACAGTGTATTCACATTGAATACAAGTATATTTGATTTTGTTTCGTGTAGAAGTATAAACTCATCATATGACAGTGTATTTACATTGAATACATGTATATTTGATCCTGTTTACAGATTGAAGTAAAAACTCAACGTATCACTGTGTATTCACATTGAATACAAGTACATTTGATCCTGTTTACATATAGAAGGAAAAACCCATGGTATCACAGTGTATCCAGATTGAATTCAAGTATATTTGATTCTGTTTACATGTAGACGTAATAACTCATTGTATCCCAGTGTATTCACATTGAACACAAGTATATTTGATCCTGTTTACATATACAGTCATGCGTGGAGGTTTCTTTAGCAGGCAAATGGGTCTATATCCTTCTATTTCTTTTTGATGGAGGGGTTAGTTTGGTTCCTACCGTATCCCTTTATGCTATTCCTATTTCTCTTTCTTTGCAACACGCCAAAAAAGTAAAAAATTAAAAGTAGGAAAATTGACTGAAACTTAGGGGAAGAGAAGAATGGAAAAAAACGAGGGTATGGTAGGCACCATAGTATCCCTTCCGTCAAAACAAAATGAAAGGATATAGACCCATTTGCCTGCTAAAGAAACTTGCACGAATGACTGTAGAAGTAAAAACCCATGGTATCACAGTGTATTCACATTGAATACAAGTATATTTGATCTTGTTTAAATATAGAAGTAAAAACTCATGGTATCACAGTGTATTCACATTGATTAAAAGTATATTTGATTCTGTTTACTTGTAGAAGTATAAACCCATGGTATCACAGTGCATTCACATTGAATACAAGTTTTTGATTCTGTTTACATGTAGAAGTATAAACTCATAATATAAGAGTGTATTCACATTGAATACAAGTATATTTGATCCTGTTTACATATAGAAGTAAAAACTCATGGTATCACAGTGTATTCACATTGAATACAAGTATATTTGATTCTGTTACATGTAGAAGTTTAAACTCATAATATTACAGTGTATTCACATTAAATACAAGTGTATTTGATCCTGTTTACATAAAGAAGTAAAAACTCTTGGTATCACAGTGTATTCACATTGAATACAGGTAAATTTGATCATGTTTACATATAGAAGTAAAAACTCAGGGTATCATAGTGTATTCATATTGAATACAAGTATATTTGATCCTGTTAACATATAGAAGTAAAAACTCATGGTATCACAGTGTATTCACCTCACAGTGAATTCACATTAAATACAAATATATTTGATTCTGTTTACATGAGGAAGTATAAACTCATAATATAACAGTGTATTCACATTGAATACAAGTATAATTTTTCCTGTTTACATATAGAAGTAAAAACTCATGGTATCACAGTGTATTCACATTAAATACAAGTATATTTAATTCTGTTCACATGTAGAAGTATAAACTCATAATATAACAGTGTATTCACATTGAATACAAGTATATTTGATCCTGTTTACATATGGAAGAAAAAACTCATGGTACCACAGTGTATTCACATTGAATACAAGTATATTTGATTATGTTACATGAAGAAGTATAAACTCATAATATAACAGTGTATTCACATTGAATACAAGTATATTTGATCCTGTTTAAATATAGAAGTAAAAACTCGTGGTATCAAAGTGTATTCACATTGAATACAAGTATATTTGATCCTGTTTACATATAGAAGTAAAAACTCATGGTATCAATGTGTATTCACATTGATTACAAGTATATTTTATTCTGTATACTTGTAGAAGTATAAACCCATGGTATCACAGTGTATTCACATTGAATACAAGTATATTTGATTCTGTTTACATATACAAGTAAAAATTCATGGTATCACAGTGTATTCACATTAAATACAAGAATATTTGATCCTGTTTACATATAGAAGTAAAAACTCATGGTATCATAGTGTATTCACATTGAATACAAGTATATTTGATCCTGTTTACATGTAGAAGTAAAAACTAATGCTATCACAGTGTATTCACATTAAATTCAAGTATATTTTATTCTGTTTGCATGTAGAAGTATAAACTCATAATATAACAGTGTATTCACATTGAATACAAGTATATTTGATCCTGTTTACATATAGAAGTAAAAACTCCTGGTATCACAGTGTATTCAAATTGAATACTAGTATTTTTGATTCGGTTTACATATAGAAGTATAAACTTATAATATCACAGTGTATTCACATTAAATATAAGTATATTTGATTCTGTTTACATTTAGAAGTATAAACTCATGTTGTCACAGTGTACTCACATTGAATACAAGTATATTTGATTCTGTTAACATATACAAGTAAACACTCATGGTATCACAGTGTATTCTTATTAAATACAAGTATATTTGACCCTGTTTACATATAGAAGTTAAACTAATGGTATCACAGTGTATTCACATTGATTACAAGTATATTTTTTTCTGTTTGCATGTAGAATTATAAACTCATAATATAACAGTGTATACACATTGAATACAATATATTTAATCCTGTTTACATTAGGAAGTATAAACTGATGGTATCACAGTGTATTCACATTGAATACAAGTATATTTGATCCTGTTTACATATAGAAATAAAAACTCATGGTACCACAGTGTATTCACATTGAATACAAGTATATTTGATTATGTTACATGAAGAAGTATAAACTCATAATATAACAGTGTATTCACATTGAATACAAGTATATTTGATCCTGTTTAAATATAGAAGTAAAAACTCGTGGTATCACAGTGTATTCACATTGAATACAAGTATATTTGATCCTGTTTACATATAGAAGTAAAAACTTATAATATCACAGTGTATTCACATTGAATACAAGTATATTTGATTCTGTTTACATGTAGAAGTAAAAACTCATGGTATCACAGTGTATTCACATTTAATACAAGTATATTTGATCCTATTTACATATAGAAGTAAAAACTCATGGTATTCCAGTGTTTTCACATTGACTACTAGTATATTTGATTCTGTTTACATGTAGAACTATAAACTTATAATATCACAGTGTATTCACATTGAATAAAAGTATATTTAATTCTGTTTACATGTAGAAGTATAGACTCATGGTATCACAGTGTATTCACATTGAATACAAGTATATTATATTCTGTTTGCATGTAGAAGTATAAACTCATAATATAACATTGCACTCACATTGAATACAAGTATATTTGATCCTGTTTACATGAGGAAGTAAAAACTCATGGTATGACAGTGTATTCACATTGAATACAAGTATATTTGATCCTGTTTACATATAGAAGTAAAAACTCATGGTATCACAGTGTATTCACATTGAATACTAGTATATTTGATCTGTTTACATGTAGAAGTATAAATTTATAATATCACAGTGTATTCACATTGAATATAAGTATATTTGATTCTGTTTACATGTAGAAGTATAAACTCATGTTGTCACAGAGTATTCACATTGAATACAAGTATATTTGATTCTGTTTACATATACAAGTAAAAACTCATGGTATCACAGTGTATTCTCATTAAATACAAGTATATTTGATCCTATTTACATATAGAAGTAAAAACTAATGGTATCTTAGTGTATTCACATTAATTACAAGTATATTTTATTCTGTTTGCATGTAGAAGTATAAACTCATAATATAACAGTGTGTTCACTTTGAATACAAGTATATTTGATCCTGTTTACATGAGGAAGTAGAAACTCATGGTATCACAGTGTATTCACATTGAATACTAGTATATTTGATTCTGTTTATATGTAGAAGTATAAACTTATAATATCACATTGTATTCACATTGAATTCAAGTATATTTGATTCTGTTTACATGTAGAAGTATAAACTCATGGTATCACAGTGCATTCACATTCAATACAAGTATATTTGATCCTGTTTACATATAAAAGTAAAAACTCATGGTATTCCAGTGTATTCATATTGACTACTAGTATATTTGATTCTGTTTACATGTAGAACTATTAACTTATAATATCACCGTGTATTCACATTGAATAAAAGTATATTTAATTCTGTTTACATGTAGAAGTATAAACTCATGTTATCACAGTGTATTCACATTGAATACAAGTATATTTTATTCTGTTTGCATGTAGAAGTATAAACTCATAATATAACAGTGTATTCACATTGAATACAAGTATATTTCATCCTGTTTACATGATGAAGTAAAAACTCATGGTATGACAGTGTATTCACATTGAATACAAGTATATTTGATCCTGTTTACATATAAAAGTAAAAACTCATGGTATCACAGTGTATTGTCACGTGGTCAATGACCACGTTATGTGATCCGGTATGGAATGCTACCGGACGTGTGACGTCAGTGTTTCCCCCCCATATATAGTCCCCCGTGGTCGTGTATCAGTGAGCAGTCTTAGTCTTGTGAACCGTCAATACAACGTACTGTTACATGGTGGAGATGCAGAACCTCCGGTAAGTCTCTTTTGTGGTTGTGTTTCTGTTCGATTCTGTGCTACGGAGGCGGTGGCTGTCAGGGACCCCTGAGAGTCGACGACCCAACTGGTTTTAGCACCTTAAATTGTTGGGGTACGGGGTCACGGCTCCGACCGTAGGGCAATCGGGGGAAGCATAACGAAGGAGAGACGCCGGGGGAAAAAGGTGAAAAGGTTTAAGGCGGGGCAGACGGGTACATTGAGGGAAAGTGGAAAGCGGAAACCGTGAGCCGAAGTGGTCGGCAAGAATCGGGGCAGTGAACCGTGAGCCGAAGAGTTCGGCAAGAAGCGGAGAAGTGACCGTGAGCCGAAGTGTTCGGCAAGAATCGGGGCAGTGAACCGTGAGCCGAAGAGTACGGCAAGAAGCGGAGAAGTGACCGTGAGCCGAAGTGTTCGGCAAGAATCGGGGCAGTGAACCGTGAGCCGAAGAGTTCGGCAAGAAGCGGAGAAGTGACCGTGAGCCGAAGTGTTCGGCAAGAATCGGGGCAGTGAACCGTGAGCCGAAGTTTTCGGCAAGAAGCGGAGAAGTGAACCGTGAGCCAAAGTTGTTGGCAAGAAGCGGAGAAGTGAACCGGGAGCCGAAGAGTTCGGCAAGAAACAGGCGGTGCGAGGATTGCGGGAAGTAGATGATAGGAGAGGAGGACGTAAGGAGCGGGGAGAGAATCCGAGACGCTCGGGGACGGTTCGTGGCACGGGGTAGTTGGGGTATACCCGAGATCGGGAGTGCATCCCAGGGGCGGGCGAGGACGCGCAGTCGACCGTTGAGGGAAAGCAGAACGGAAGAGCGAGGAGAAATAGAGGACGGGGCTAACGAACCCCAACAGGAGCAGCGACCGGCATCCGTTCGGCAGGAGTATCATCTCACATTCAGTGAGGAGGAAACTGAGCGGTGGGAGGACGCCGAAGAGGAAGAAGGATCGGGAGAACACGGAGAAGAGCAGCCAGAGTGGGATTTCACGGATTTGAGAAGAAGATCATCGAATATCAGTAGCTACATCCGGGGATTCAGAGCAGCTCAACAGCAAGTGGGCGCAAGGCACGCGATGGCCGCACAGATAAAATTCCAATCCCCACCCACCTTCGGGGGAAGGACGGGGAAGACGTCGTGCAGTGGATGCATCGATACGAAAGAATCGGGAGATATAATCGATGGGGAGATGAAGAACTTCGCGACCACGTGGAGCTGTCGCTGTCCGGGGCAGCGCAGAAGTGGTACTCATACAAAGAGGCCGCGGGACAACTAGCAGCCGAATGGGAGGATGTTGCAGGACCGCCAATTGTACCAGGAGTTAAAACACAGCTGTTGGAGCAATTCAAGCCAGTCAATCAGAATCGATTCAATGAAGCGAAACTGAGAGAACGCAAACAAGGAATCGAAGAATCCACGATCGAGTATTTTTACGACATCCTGGATTTATGCCGCAGAGTAGACCCGAATATGTCCGAAGCTACGAAATTGGCGCACCTATTGAGAGGACTCAAGCCAAGTTTACTAGAGAAACTCTGGAGTTTGAAACCCAACTCATGTGACGAATTCCTTCAAGAAATTAAGCGGTATCAGGAAATGACTTCCCGAGCAAGACACGAGGAATGGGCGATGGGCGTGGTCGGAAAACAAACACCAACGGCGGGAAGTGAGAGAATGGATCGATTAGAAAAAATGCTAGAGGGACTGATGGGAGCCGTTGCATTGAAGAACGCATCAGGGGCAGCCGCACAGCAAGGAGAAAGAGCGGAGAGTCAACAGTATCGGTCGGATAACCGATCGATACTGAAATGGACTTCGGATGGGGAACCTATCTGCAGCAGATGTAAGACGGAGGGACACATCGGGAGAGAGTGTCCAACAAGAACAAACGGTCAGGGAGGCCTGAGGGGTCGGACGCCGGACGGACAGGTCGTATGCTACGGGTGTGAAGGGATAGGACACATACGTCGCGACTGCCCGAGCTCCCAGCGAGAAGGAGGGGCACCACAACAGCATCAGCAGGTGCGATTCGCTGGAGAGGGTAGGCAAGTAATTGGTCTAGTAGGGACACAGCATGTAGACCCGGAGGTAGTAGCATGGCCAATTCTGAAAATCGACATCCAGAGGATGGTAGTACTGGATGTGTGGTGCTGGGGAAAACGGGTGGCTGCCGTGATAGATTCAGGGGCGGGAGTGTCCGTGTGTTCGCCCAAATTAGTAAGAGAACTAGGGATAACAGTGACACCATGGCGCGCAAATCGTCTAGTATCAGTTGACGGCAAGGAGATTCAACCGGGAGGAGCCGCAATGCTGTCAGTATCAGATGGGAGGATGACCGTTGAGGGGGAGGCTTTGGTTCTGGACGGCGACATCGACTTATTTCTGGGGAAGGACATGTTGGAAAAACTTGGAACGCGGATGAAGATTGGGGCGCTACCGGAGATCTTCATTGGAGACACTGCCATGGGAGCACCGGTGGAAGAGATGACGGAGGAAGCACCGAAACTAGTAGTCCAGAATGGATGCTGGGTCCCACCCCGATCGAGGAAAGTGGTCGCAACTCAACCACTAGATTTGAATGGGTTTGGCGAAGGTGCACTGGTGGAACCATCCCAAGCATTGCAGAGGACGAAAAGGGTGTCGACGGGTAAGGTCCTAGTTAGCGGAGTGGGAACAATCGGACAGATGGCGATAACCCACTTATCGGACCACAAACAATGGATCGAAGAGGGGACGGTGTTAGGAATAATCGAGCCAGTGACCGAAATCAAGGAGGGAGACACGCCAGTAGCCGTCGCGACAGCAGAGGCAGAGAAGAAAGCGAGCCGAGAGCACAAATTTGACAGCAGGATTGGAGAAGGATTAATGCCGACAGACAGAGAAAAGATCCGAGAAGTGTTAGTGGAATATGGCGACTATTTTTCGTGGCCCGGAGACCAACTAGGACTGTGTACGGCAGCAGGGCAGACAATAGAGGCCAGGGGAAAGGACATCCGTGACCGAGAGGCTGAAACTAGAGAGACTATACCCCTGGACGAGGAGGTGCAAGAAGCTCGAAATGAAAGGGTGGACGATCAGGTGCGTCGATCGACACGAGTCCGGATGCCACCGATACGATACGGACAAATGCCGCAGGTGGCAGTGGGGGCTTTTCTCCTTCTGCTAGGACTACTAGGACCGCGGATGGGGGAACTTTTCCCACCTACTCAACTGCGGTCGGTAGACGACTCAGTAGACGACTCGGAGAGGAAAAACGAGCGGCGGAACATCATACATACCCATTCGAGCTATGGGGTGTGGGAGCAGCGTTGTTCATGGCCAGTGTGGCTGTGTTCAGCATCCAGTGGTGCCGCGGGAGAAAAGGAGACGTTAATAGGGCCGACCTTCGGGAACGCCTACGGATAGTGGAGGAGTTCGAAGAAGAAGAAGCTAAGAAGCGACGTGCGCGGCGGTGGAGTACCGCCGAAAAAAAAAGGATGATGTTTTTTTTGGGGGTGGGGTGTCATGTGGCCTATATCATGTACCAATGTTCCCGGTTTTCTTTCGGTATATCTTTTTTTGTAATGTTTGTTTTTTTTTAGTAATGCATTCGGGGACGAATGCAGCTAGAGGGGGGGATGTCACGTGGTCAATGACCACGTTATGTGATCCGGTATGGAATGCTACCGGACGTGTGACGTCAGTGTTTCCCCCCCATATATAGTCCCCCGTGGTCGTGTATCAGTGAGCAGTCTTAGTCTTGTGAACCGTCAATACAACGTACTGTTACAGTATTCACATTGAATACTAGTATATTTGATCTGTTTACATGTAGAAGTATAAATTAATAATATAACAGTGTATTCACATTGAATACAAGTATATTTGATTCTAATTACATATAGAAGTAAAAACTCATGGTATCACAGTGTATTCACATTGAATACAAGTATATTTAATCCTGTTTACATATAGAAGTAAAAACTAATGGTATTACATTGTATTCACATTAATTACAAGTATATTGTATTCTGTTTGCATGTAGAAGTATAAACTCATAATATAACAGTGTATTCACATTGAATACAAGTATATTTGATCCTGTTTACATGAGGAAGTATAAACTCATGGTATCACAGTGTATTCACATTGAATACAAGTATATTTGATCCTGTTTACATATAGAATTAAAACTCATGGTATCATAGTGTATTCACGTTGAATTCAAGTATATTTGATCTCGTTAACATATAGAAGTAAAAACTCATAATATAACAGTGTATTCACATTGAATACAAGTATATTTGATTCTGTTTACATGTAGAAGTATAAACTCATGGTATCACAGTGTATTCACATTAAATACAAGTACATTTGATCCTGTTTACATATAGAAGTAATAACTCATGGTATCACAGTGTATTCACATTGAATACAAGTATATTTAATCCTGTTTACATATAGAAGTAAAAACTAATGGTATTACAGTGTATTAACATTGATTACAAGTATATTTGAGTCTGTTTGCATGTAGAAGTATAAACTCATAATATAACAGTGTATTCACATTAAATACAAGTATATTTGATCCTGTTTACATGAGGAAGTATAAACTCATGGTATCACAGTGTATTCACATTGAATACAGATATATTTGATCCTGTTTACATATAAAAGTAAAAACTCATGTGTTGTATGTACTTCGTATGTCGACCACTAGAGGGACACCTCCGGTGGTGAGACCTACGTACACGGAGACAATACAAGGCAGTTCTTTCCTCACGCTTGAGACTACAACATGGTGTCAGAAGTGCCCTGTTCTACACCACGCTGAGCTGACTTTCCACGTGGTGTTTGTACTGAATCCGAGTTTATCGTAGCCATCCGTGGGCTAATAACTCTAAAACTTCTACAGTGTTAACGTGGACATTTCACCATGGCATCCGCTTTGAAATTTCCCGACCCGTTTAATTTTACGTCGTCGAACTTATCGCTGGAGTGGTCCCAATGGAGGCGACAGTTCGAGTGGTTTATCATGGCCACACGCAAAGCCGAGAAAGATGAAGAAGTAATTGTAGGTGTGTTGCTGTCGCTACTCGGTCGTGAAGGATTGAAAATTTACGAAACTTTTACGTTCGCAGACCCTCTCGACGCCAAGAAGATTGCTGAGGTACTCGACTCATTCACCGACTATTTTGAGCCTCTGAAGAGTGAGGTGTTCGACCGTTTCTGCTTCCACAAGCGTGTACAAAAACCAGGCGAGTCGTTCGACGCGTGGCTCGTGGATTTGCGGAGTATGGTTAAAACGTGTAACTATGGGACTGAGGCCGTAGTCAAATCGGTGTTGCGTGATCAAATTGTGTTGGGAGTCGTGAACGATAACGTTCGCGAAAAACTACTGTTCGAGAGTGGTCTATCGTTGCAAAGTGCGTGTGCTATAGTCCGGGCGTGTGAGGCGTCGTCTATGCAACTCGGACAAATTTCTACACGTGCTGAGGCCCAGGTTCATGGTCTGAGGGACAAAGCGGCGAAAGAACACGCGCCAGCCCAATCAAGTAAGCCTCGACACGGAGGTGATGAGGTGAACAGTTGCGTCAATTGTGGCAGACGACACAGAAAAAATCAATGCCCCGCGGCCGGCATCACGTGTTTTGCGTGCGGAAAGTTGGGTCATTACTCCAGGCGATGCTCGGCGTCCAACGGACAACAACGACGAGGTTGGGTAAACGACCGTCAGATGGCGCCACCAACGGGACAAAATACGGCCACGCCACAACACCGACCAGCACAGCGCGGCACGTTTATGCAGCATCAGCTACATTCCCTGGAGGGCGCAGGGGCGGTTTGCCAAGAAGAAGCACGATTCATGGACGAAGAATATGTTATGCATGAACTGAGGTCCTCTAGCGGTGGAGAGGAGTGGCACGAGGAGTTGTCGGTGGATGGCAGCGTTCCCATACGCTTTAAGTTGGAATCCGGTGCCACCTGCAACGTCCTTCCATTGGAATCGTACAAGCGTGTACACAAGTCTAGTACAGTGCGGACCCCTGGACCACGAATACGTAATTATGGCGCGAGAGGAGGTTATCTTAATGTTCTGGGTGTGCTAACGAGTGCAATCGTCCGTCGTGGAGTGGCATACACCGTAAAGTTCGTAGTCGTCGACGAACCCGGACAACCGCCGATCTTGGGCCTACCGACGTGCCAGCACATGCAGCTCATCCAGAGAGTTCACTCCATAACGCAAGACCAGCTGAAAGACGTACCGCCGATTGTGTCAGAGTTCAAAGACATTTTCACTGGGATCGGCAAACTCCCCGTTGAACACGACATTCGCTTGACGACTGGTGCGAATTACGTCGACCCGGTAGTGTGTGCCGCCAGCCGGTTGCCATTCCGGTTGGAGGAGAAAGTGTTTAAAAAACTAGACCAAATGGTGAAAGACGACATAATAGTTCCGGTAGTAGAGCCAACGGAGTGGGTGAGCAGGATGCTGGTAGTGGGCAAACCGGATGGAGACGTTAGGATCTGCCTAGACCCGTCGGAGCTCAACAAAGCAATTCTACGTCAACATTTTTCCGTCCCGACAATCGAACAGCTGTTCGGAAAAATTGGAAAGGCAAAATACTTTTGCAGCCTGGATGCCGCCTCTGGTTTTTACCAAATTCCGCTCTCGGATCGTGCGTCATATTTATGCACCATGGCCACTCCCAAAGGTCGCTACAGGTATCTTCGTCTATCCTTTGGAATTAAGTCGGCCCTGGAAGTATACCTACAAGTGATGTCCGACCTGTTCGGCGACCTCCAGGGGGTGATCGTCTATTTCGACGACTTCCTAGTGACTGGAAAAACGATTGAAGAGTTGGACGCGATCTTACGGCAGGTATTTGTGAGATGCCGGGAAAACAATCTTAAATTGCAGCTTAAAAAGTGTCGATTCTTCCTTAACCAGTTGCCGTGGTTGGGACACATAATCGGACAGGGCACGCTCAGCCCAGACCCGGAAAAAGTGGAGGCAATTGTCAATATGCCTGATCCTACCGACAAAACCAGTCTAACTCGCCTGTTGGGAATGGTGACTTACCTTGACAAATTCTGTAAAAATCTTGCAGCACTAACACGGCCTCTTCGCGACATGTTAAAGAAGGATGTGGCCTGGTTCTGGGACAGTCAACAACGGAAAGCCCTGTCGGAGCTCAGAAACGCAATGTCGTCCCTGCCAACTCTTCGCCTGTTTGACGTCAACCGCCCCGTCGTCGTCTCCGTTGACGCGTCGCCAATAGGGATAGGAGCAGTTTTAATGCAAGAAGGACAGCCGGTGGCGTTCTCGTCCACGACGCTAACGGTCACCCAGAAGAGATATTGCCAAATCGAAAAGGAATTGTTGGCCGTCCAGTTCGGCCTTACCCGTTTTCGACAGTACGTGTACGGTCAGTGTTTGACTGTAGAGTCCGATCACAAGCCACTAGTCGGCTTATTAGACAAGCCCATAGCGTCGTGTTCTCCCAGAATTCAACGAATGAGGTTGCAGCTGCAACGATTTGATTTTCAGTTGGTGTACAAACCGGGTAAAGAACTTTTTATTGCCGACACCCTCAGCCGAGCACCGTCCCTACGTGTGTATAGTGACGACGTCACCACCGAGTGCGAGGAACAAGTACACCATGTCATCAACAGTGTAGCGCCAATGGAATCAACCCATCAGAGATACGCGAGAGCCACTTCAGAAGACCCTATACTCCAACTGTTGCAATCAGTCATGCTGGCGGGTTGGCCAGAACATAGAAGCCAGTGTCCTGCAGCGATCAAGCCGTTTTGGCCGGTTCGAAGTGACTTGGCGGTAGTCGACGGCGTTGTTCTGTTGGGGTCCAGACTGGTGGTACCAGTAGCCCTAAGACGCGAAGCGATGGATGGCGTCCACGATGGCCACTTCGGAGAGACAAAAAGTGTGCTGCGGGCCAAGTCTTCTGTCTATTGGCCGGGTTGGGAGGACCACATCCGAAATGTGGTAGCCAGTTGTCCCGTTTGTCAGGAAAACAGACCGAAAAATCCCAGACTGCCCCTGTTTCCGGTCTGGATTCCGGAATACGCGTTTCAGTTGGTCTCGGCGGACCTTTTTGAGTTCAATAACGTGAACTAAATCTTGGTCGTCGATTCATACAGCAAGTGGCCGTGCGTGGTGCCGTTGCGGTCAATCTCGTCGTCAGCCGTCATCAACGAAATGACACGTTTCTTCTGTGATTTTGGACGCCCAGAAATACTAGAGTCCGACAACGGAACCCAGTTTGCCTCTGCCGAGTTTCGTGAGTTCTGTCGCACTTTGGGTGTCATGCAAGTGACGTCGAGTCCCGAGTTTGCTCAATCGAACGGGCTGGTGGAACGCCACGTCCAGACCGTGAAGAAAACAATCTTGAAAATGTTCGCGGAAGGCAAATCGTTGTGGGACGCGCTGTCAGCAATCCGCTCGACGCCAATATCTAGTGTCCTTCCGTCGCCGTCTGTACTCCTACAAGGACGAAACTTTCGAGGAAATCTCCCATTTTTGCCGTCGGAATTGACACCCCGGCTCGTGCCTGCGTCAGTAGTGACGTCTGAATTATATTCCAGACAAGCTAAAGCCGTGTTCGACACGCCACGACGGGCAGACGCGCGTTCGTCCGTTCTTCATGTGGGACAGCGAGTAAGAACCCTTGTCGGCAAGAAGTGGCTTTCCGGTGCGGTCCAGTCAGTCTGCAAGGAACCTCATTCATATTTCGTTCGTCTGGCAGACGGCCGCTCGTTTCGTCGGACAAGATGGGCCGTCAACGTCGACAAGGGTGTTGCAACCACATTGGATACGGATCTTTGGACTTCAGTAGGAACAAACGCAACTACCCCAGTTCCGTCGTCAGGCCAGCAGCTGATGGCCCCCTCGTCGGTCATCATGCGACGCCCGTTTCAGCCACGAAGTTCACAAGCGGTGGAAGTACCACCCGCCTGTCCGCCTCCGGCCAGCGTGGCCGTCCCGAGGATCAGTACCCCTGCTCCGCCAACGCCGGTCTCGAGCCACGTCAGCCAACAGAGAGCCCAACAGTACAGTAGCGGTCGTCGAAGTTCGAGTTGGCAGGAGGAAGGCCCTTCGAGAGCAGTCCCGGTCCGTCTCTTTACGTCAGAGCGGCCAGCCACAACAGAGGAGCCGCCAAGCAGTTCAGGTCCAATCCCGACATCGTTGTCTACATCCGAACCGTTTGGTACAACACGGTCGGGTGAAAAATTTGGCATTGGTCATGATTAGTTTATCCCGGAGCGTCAGTGGGGCTGGTTGCGTCTAAAACGTTTGTTTTTGTTTTTCCTACTTGTCTGTTTGTGTGTCTTCCCCTCGTTGTGCCAGTTGTTCAGGTCTTGTTCGTCGCTCGTGAATATTATACTCGTGGGTGCCGTTTGTTGATATGTGTAATGGAGCCAGACGGGGACGTGAAAGTGTTAATTCAGAAGTGTGCCGTTCTTAACCTAGTAATCTCAATCATCTTGTGTTTGTTGTGTTAGTGTATGGAGAGGGGAAGATGTTGTATGTACTTCGTATGTCGACCACTACAGGGACACCTCCGGTGAAGAGACCTACGAACACGGAGACAATACAAGGCAGTTCTTACCTCACGCTTGAGACTGCAACATCATGGTATCACAGTGTATTCACATTGAATACAAGTATATTTGATTCTGTTTACATGTAGAAGTATAAACTCATGGTATCACAGTGTATTCACATTGAATACAAGTATATTTTATTCTGTTTGCATGTAGAAGTATAAACTCATAATATAACAGTGTATTCACATTGAATACTAGTATATTTGATCTGTTTACATGTAGAAGTATAAATTTATAATATCACAGTGTATTCACATTGAATATAAGTATGTTTGATTATGTTTACATGTAGAAGTATAAACTCATGTTGTCACAGTGTATTCACATTGAATACAAGTATATTTGATTCTGTTTACATATACAAGTAAAAACTCATGGTATCACAGTGTATTCTCATTAAATACAAGTATATTTGATACTGTTTACATATAGAAGTAAAAACTCATGGTATCACAGTGTATTCACATTGAATACTAGTATATTTGATTCTGTTTATATGTAGAAGTATAAACTTATAATATCACAGTGTATTCACATTGAATACAAGTATATTTGATTCTGTTTACATGTAGAAGTATAAACTCATGGTATCACAGTGTATTCACATTGAATACAAGTATATTTTATTCTGTTTGCATGTAGAAGTATAAACTCATAATATAACAGTGTATTCACATTGAATACAAGTATATTTGATCCTGTTTACATATAGAAGTAAAAACTCATAGTATCACAGTGTATTCACATTGAACACTAGTATTTTTGATTCTGTTTACATGTAGAAGTATAAACTTATAATATCACAGTGATTCACATTGAATACAAGTATATTTGATCCTGTTTACATATAGAAGTAAAAACTCATGGTATCACAGTGTAATCACATTGAATACAAGTATATTTGATCCTGTTTACATATAGAAGTAAAAACTCATGGTATCACAGTGTATTCTAATTGAATACTAGCATATTTGATTCTGTTTATATGTAGAAGTATAAACTTATAATATCACAGTGTATTCACATTGAATACAAGTATATTTGATTCTGTTAACATGTAGAAGTATAAACTCATGGTATAACAGGGTATTCACATTGAATACAAGTATATTTTATTCTGTTTGCATGTAGAAGTAAAAACTCATGGTATCACAGTGTATTTACATTGAATACAAGTATATTTGATCATGTTTACATATAGAAGTAAAAACTCATGGTATCACAGTATATTCACATTGAATACAAGTATATTTGATTCTGTTAACATGTAGAAGTATAAACTCATAATATAACAGTGTATTCACATTAAATACAAGTATATTAAATCCTGTTTACATATAGAAGTAAAAACTCATGGTATCACAGTGTATTCACATTGAATACTAGTATATTTAATTCTGTTTACATGTCGAAGTATAAACTTATAATATCATAGTGTATTCACATTGAATACAAGTATATTTGATTCTGTTTACACGAGGAAGTTTAAACTTATAATATAACAGTGTATTCAAATTTAATGCAAGTATATTTGATCCTGTTACACATAGAAGTTAAAACTCATGGTATCACAGTGTATTCACATTGAATACAAGTATATTTGATCCTGTTTACTTATAGAAGTAAAAACTCATGGTATCACAGTGTATTCACATTGAATACAAGTATATTTGATTCTGTTTACATGAGGAAGTATAAACTCATAATATAACAGTGTATTCACATTGAATACAATTATATTTGATCCTGTTTACATATAGAAGTAAAAACTCAGGGTATCACAGTGTATTCACATTGAATACAAGTATATTTGATTCTGTTTACATAGAGAAGTAAAAACTCATGGTATCTCAGTGTATTCACATTGAATACAAGTATTTTTGATTCTGTTACATGTAGAAGTATAAACTTATAATATCACAGTGTATTCACATTGAATACAAGTATTTTTGATTCTGTTAACATGTAGAAGTATAAACTCATAATATAACAGTGTATTCACATTGAATACAAGTATATTTAATCCTGTTTACATATAGAAGTAAAAACTCATGGTATCACAGTGTATTCACATTGAATACTAGTATATTTAATTCTGTTTACATGTCGAAGTATAAACTTATAATATCACAGTGTATTCACATTGAATACAAGTATATTTGATTCTGTTAACACGAGGAAGTTTAAACTTATAATATAACAGTGTATTCAAATTTAATGCAAGTATATTTGATCCTGTTACACATAGAAGTTAAAACTCATGGTATCACAGTGTATTCACATTGAATACAAGTATATTTGATCCTGTTTACATATAGAAGTAAAAACTCATGGTATCACAGTGTATTCACATTGAATACAAGTATATTTGATTCTGTTTACATGAGGAAGTATAAACTCATTATATAACAGTGTATTCACATTGAATACAAGTATATTTGATTCTGTTTACATAGAGAAGTAAAAACTCATGGTATCTCAGTGTATTCACATTGAATACAAGTATTTTTGATTCTGTTACATGTAGAAGTATAAACGTATAATATCACAGTGTATTCACATTGAATACAAATATTTTTGATTCTGTTAACATGTAGAAGTATAAACTCATAATATAACAGGGTATTCACATTGAATACAATTATATTTGATCCTGTTTACATATAGAAGTAAAAACTCAGGGCATCACAGTGTATTCACATTGAATACAAGTATATGTGATCCTGTTTACATATAGAAGTAAAAACTCATGGTATCACAGTGTATTCACATTGAATACAAGTATATTTGATTCTGTTACATGTAGAAGTATAAACTCAGAATATAACAGTGTATTCACATTGAATACAAGTATATTTGATCCTGTTTACATATAGAAGTAAAAACTCGTGGAATCACAGTGTATTTACATTGAATTCAAGTATATTTGAAGTTGTTTACATTTAGAAGTAAAAACTCATGGTATCACAGTGTATTGCAATAATTAATCAGCCACGTCTGACGTGACTGATTTTATTGCACGCAAACAGAGTGATAAATGCATAAAATAGTGTTAGTACAATTAAAAGTAGTATTTTGGATTGTGTGGGTGGTTTACGGTCATGTTTGTTAAGATCCGTCAGCCAGTCACGTCGGCTGCCCTGATATGAAAAGAACAAAAGGTAGGACAGCTAGCAAGGTTAGGTTGAAGGTTACTTACGCTGTAGTTGATGACATGTTGACGCCTTGGTGGTGACGGTGAGTGCCACGACGTCGGGTCATGAAGCATGGGTCGGACTGGCAGTGGGGAGCGGCGATGTATAAGAGGACACAGTGCGTACGGTGAGTCTTGGCACGAATCGTTTATTTGTTATCGTACACTTGTTATTAGGGTTCTATACGATAGTAGGGGACACAAAGTGCAACAACTACACACGACTGCTAAAAGGGGAACTAACCAGAACATCTAAGGAACGGTGGGTTTTATACCACACCCAAGATGCGGACGCTATAAGGTTAGCGTGGGCAATAAAGATGAAAGAATGTGCCACCAGTTCGCAGGCCATGCGAACTGGTCAATGGTCAAACTGGCGAAAAGTCAATGATAAGACTAGGTGTCATCGACACCTCGGTCAAGCGGAAGATAGTCATAAAAGAGATAGCGAGGGAAAGGAGGTCAATGGTGGGGAAAAGGAGTATAAGATTGTACAAACACTTAACTAAATGCAGTTAACTTAATTTTACTTAAAGTCTTAACTCTAGTGGGAGTCCTTACATAGCTCCCCTTCCTACAAGATTGCGTCCCGCAATCAGCATTGCGTAGGGTGGTTGGGTCGTAAAGGGGGTCAGTTATTCTTTGGCGGTTCTTCCTCCGTCACAAGGGGTGGATGACCTCAGCCAGGGCTTCTCCTTGCTGCTCCACGAATGATTCCCGGACGTGTTTAGCTCACCGATCTCCCATCCGTACTCCGGCTCCTTTTGTGCGGGTAACCGATAGATGCGTTCGACATACTGCGCTGCTGCCAGGTCCTCTTCATCGGAGTCCAGGGAGTAATGACTGCTGACGAAGCTGACATTGCATTTTCCGCCACGAAGCCTCGCGATGCTGTCGTTTAGCGCTGCAATGTCTATGCCCCTTTCCTGGACGTCACTGGCCGGTGACATACAGTATGGTGAGGGCCTGTCTTCGAGTAGTGCGACCGGATCTAAGGGGAGGGTGGAGGTGCCTGAGGAAAAGGAGTCTTCTTCCCAGTGGTCATCTACCGAGAGTAGGGAGACGTCGTGGATGTCATCTGAGACGTCTGCGTCGTACATAACCTCGTCGTCGTCGGGGCTGTCCGCGCAATACAGGATGTCCTCTTCATCATCTGGGCCGGCCGCCACGTATCGGAATTCCTCCATATCAGACGAGTAGTCTGCGCACTGGAGGATGTCTTCTTCGTCCGGGTTGGGGATACAGGCCGCTTGTCCACCTTTCTGGTCTTTTCGATCATTCGTGGATGTAAGGGGGGGGGAGGGTTGGAGCCTAGGGATAGAGTGAGGTAAGGATTAGGAAGGCTTGGTATCGAAGGGTTGGTGGGGTGTTATGGAGTACATGGTATACTCTGCACGATTCTGGGTGGGTTTATTCTGAAGGACACTAACATAAAATCTACGACATTTCATGATACATGGAGAAATTAAGGGGGCAATCAACGCGTGGGGTTTTAATACTAGGGGCGCGAGAGGAGGGCTGCTGCTTCTCTGTGTTGGGCTAGGCTACGAGGATGTGAAATGGGTGGAATGAGGTATGGTTGTTGGTTTAACCCTAGCCGCCCTGTGGGACCGGCGGGAGTTGGGGGCGGGGGTATATTGACAATGGTGACCGGAGCAGTTGGCGCCAAGTTGGTGGTTGCTTGGGTTCCCAACTCAATGTCTCGATGAGCAGACTGAGGTGGCGTTAACCAACTGCACGGGTTAAAGTACCGACAGCAAGGGATGTAAAGACCCAGGAGGGAACCGAGTCCGCAGAATCGGGAAGCCAGAGCAATGGATACTCCTACTCCCGACATGATGCCGAAGTTCCGAAGCCAGTATCAGATCCTTGCCATGAAAGAGATATCTTGTGCTTGTCCGGGGTGGACGAGGACTGTGTTGACGTGTCGTTCGCCAGACATTTCTGTGACATAGCCCATCTGTATGTACGCCAGGATGTCGGCCATGATGGTTGAAGCACTTAGGGGATGCGACGTTATTGTTGGGTGCAACTGCAGTATCATGCCCAACGAGTTATCGACGTCCAGGGGCATAGTGTCGATGAAACGGCGGCCTTGTATCTCTACGTTGGGGTTGATTGGCATCCAGGTGTTGTACTTGAAGGTGTGGGCTTTGCCGTTGAAGTTGACGAAGTTTGCGTGCCAGTAGCAATCGGAGTACTTCGTGAGCTCCCAACCTTCCACGTTGATGGTCTGGTTGCCCAACCGAGGTTGGGCTCCACATGGCGTGAAAACCGTCTCGATGGTGACGTTACTGGGAAAACACTGCAAAACGGACACGGATGACCCGACCACCCGTAGCTTGGTGCATAATGGAAGGTCCAGATGCTTAGCGGCTAACTATCCGTCGTATTGTGCAGTCGTTGTAGCGGCATGGTAGGCGGTTTTCCGGCTTTCGCATTGCAGGTTACGAATTTCTCGGGCCAGGTGGTTTGAAATGTCCATTGCGAAGTCTCTGATGTATTGTGTATGACTGGCGTATTCGATCTCCACCCGTGTCAGTTCGGACAACGCCATCTTGGCTACGGCGTCCGCGTTATTGGGCCTCATCTCGACGAGATCGGTTCCTTTGGCGGCTTCCTGAACCGCGATGACGACTCTTTCCATTCCTAGAACCGGATGGTAGGAAGTGAGGTTTCCTTCTCCGCAGACGGAACTGTTTATCATTGAATATATAAAATCCAGCTGCTGAATTGGGTCCCGAATACGGAAGGTAGTGTCGTTTTCGGTCGAGTATTTGACGCCCATTCCATTTTCGATAACCCTTAACTCACACGGCTTCGCTTCCTTCCAGGAATCGTCCCAGACGAGGGTCACGAGGTTGTGTTTGAAAGAGTCGTTTATTGCTCCAGGGATGTCGCCAAGTGGAGAGCTGATGGTACAGTTCGGGCATTCGCTCTGTAAGGTCACTTCTTCGAGGCGACAGTTGGTCATCTTTTCTGTCACCGTCCGAAGCCAACTGGTTTCCACGAATGGGTGGCCTTCCAGGGCGAACGAGTTGGGACCTGTTATATCCATCGCCTTTCCTCGACATTGTCGTGTGTCTCTCATCCTTCGGCACGTTGCCTTATCCACTTCGATGGGGTTGCGGCCGTAAGACGCTTGATTCCATTGCATGAAGTCCTTGTACACTGTGGTGGTGGCTACCCACATGCTACACGTGTGGCCAGCAAAGCGTTTAACTTCTGGTAGTGTAGAGTAGATAGCGTACGTAATGGGTACCGGTGGAGTGGGGGCGGCTTCGAAAGAGCAGTCTTCCTCCGTGAACTCCAGGAATCCCAGGTTTGCCGCACCATCACAGTTACACACGGTGGCATTAAATGCAGCCAAGGGGGTAAAATACAGGAGGGCGAGGAGGGACATCAACAATAATCTAGGCAATCGAAGATATGATACGGTGAATAGCACGAAATAACGAGTAAAACAAGGAAATGCATAGCAATGATACATAGGGAAGTAATGGATTTTATTCTACGGCACGGTATGTAGTGAAAAGGCACATGGTTAACTACGCATGAGGAACTGTTGATATGGCTGCTACTGAAATTATATTTAAACATGTAACATTTATACGAGGGGATGCGCTACGTGTCACGGCTATTGGGGGGTCTAAGGGCGCTCCATGGCCGTAGGCCAGTGCGGCGCTCGGGGCGGGGTGCTACGGGGGGGACTGGTGGGGCTACTGTCTCTAAAGCCGTTAAAGAGAGTCATTCCGGGGTAAAAGAGAGGTCTATGTTTGGTCCTTTGTGGAAGTTTGAAGTTATCGTTCCTTCTGGTAAGTGGGATGGACCGGCGTCGAGGTCTATTAGATCCTGCTCTTCCTGCAGAGCGTACTCTTCATCCGTAGGGGGTGGTATTTCTAGTTCGTTGGTGAGCTCCGATGGTATGGGGTGATCACGGCTCTCTTGGAAATCTACGCAAGGCTCTTCCTTCCAGATCATAGATTCATACAGGTTCAACTGGGTCTGTTTTCCCGCACATTCTTGAATTTCCACGGTGTGGTTGTTGTTGATTTTTGTAACGCGGTATGGCCACATAAAACGGAGGATGAGTTTCTTGCTTGTGCCTGCCATTGGCGTTCTTACGTCGATTAACACCTTATCGCCAATGTTGAATGCTTGCTAACGAGCCCGCTTGTCGTACTGGGTCCTTAGCTGTTCCCTGGCTTGGGTCAAGTTTGTTTTAACCAATACGAAGGCCTCGTGAAGACGTTGCATTAGCTGGCTTTTGTAGTCGGATGGGATGATGATGTTTGCTGGCTTTTGTAGTCGGATGGGATGATGATGTTTGCTGGCTTTTGTAAAAATCGGTCAATAGGCACTACTGGATCGCGGCCATGATTTTGGAAGTAGGGGGTTTCTAGGGTGGAGGAGTGTACAGAGTTCCTGTAGGCGAATGCAACTGGGCTTAGCACTTCTTCCCATTTAGAGAAACCCTGTTCCATGTATTTCCGTAGCATTTCTACTGCGGTTTTGTTGAATCTTTCGGTTAAGCCATTAGTCTGTGGATGGTACGCAGTGGTCCTCAACTGTTTAATTTGAAGTTTCTTTCAAAGTGAGGAGAACAGCTCGGACGTAAAATTCGAACCACGGTGATGACAATGGCCCTTGGGGGACCATGATACAAAATGACTCTATCTGCTAGCGCCTTGCTCGTTGAAAGGGCGGTCTGGTCTGCTAGAGGGATAACTTCTACCCATTTCGTGAAGTAATCAGTAATTACTAGGATGTGATTGTTCCCTTGCAGGGATTGTGGTTGAATTGGCCCTAAGAAGTCTAGCCCTAAGACCTCGAAGGGTCCTGAGGTGAGGTCTAGGGGATTTAAGAAGGCCCGAAGATTCGATCGTCGTTGGAGGGCACAGGGTTTACAAGCGAGGCAGTACTCGTTTACGTCGGAGAGCATTGTTGGCCAGTAGTATTTGTCTCTAATTCAGAGGCATGTCCGCTGGTATGCAAGATGGCCGGATAGAGGGGAGTCGTGATACTCGTACAATAGCTGTTTTCTTAGGCTAAAGGGAACCACCACTTGTTGTTGCACGAACCGTCGTCTCTTCTTTGAGATCGGCTCTTGTGTACGACACAGAAGGCCACCCGCAATGCCGTACAGCTCGATTTCTTTCGCCCAAATCTGGTCTGTATTCTCTTCACTAAGGGTTCCATGTTCTAAGTAATTTGTTATGTCCATACCCAACGAATCTTTTTTCTGTTCGCGGAGTATGGCGTCATCTTCTTCAGTGGCTGTTCGAACTGAATTAACCGGAATTCGGGATAGAAAATCTGCATTCTCATTGACACCCGGCCGGTACTTTATCGAGTTTTTGAGGTTAGCCAACAATATTGACCATCTTCCTAATCTACCCGTCTCGTCTTTGAACGTCTGCAGCCACTGCAGCGGGCGATGGTCACTGATGATAACGAATGGCTCGTCCTGAAGGTAATGGCGGAAACGCTTTATACCAAAAATCACGGCCGTGGCTTCCTTCTCGATGGTAGAGTACTTGGTTTCTGCTTTATCAGGTGTCTACTGGCGTAGGCAATTGGTTGGTCTTTTCCGTCGAGTATTTGGGACAAGACGGCTCCTAGTCCGTAATCGCTGGCATCAGTATAAATTAGGAATTCTTTAGTGAAATCCGGGTAGGCCAGAACAAGGTCGGTCATCAGGCATTTCCTAAGGAATTTGAAGGATTTTTCTTCAGCGGGCCCCCATTTTATCCTGTCCTGCGGTTCACCTTTCGCTTGATGTATCAGGGGGTGGGCGACTGTGGAGAACCCCTTGATAAACAATCGGTAGTATGACGCTAACCCCAAAAAAGACTGCATTTCTTTAACGGTAAGTGGTTTTCTGTAATTTCCAAGGGATTCGATTTTGGCGGGGTCTGGTGCTACGTCATCTGCTGAGATGACGTGGCCGAGGTACTGGACTGATGTCTCTAAAAATCTACATTTTGATAGTTTCACCTTAAGGTTTGCCTCTTCAAGTAAATCAAAGATTTTCCGCAGGTTCGATATGTGTTCTAAGGGAGTCTTAGAGAAGATGATAGAAGATGATGTCATCTAGGTAAACCAAGCAAGTATTTCCTAACTCTTCCTTAAGGACAAAATTCATCAATCGTTGGAAGGTTCCTGGGGCGTTAGTCAGGCCGAAGGCGAGCCGATTCCATTCATACAAATTGTTCTCAACGATGAACGCCGTCTTCTCTTTTGACTGTTTGTCCATTTCTATTTGCCAGTACCCTGATGCCAGATCTAGAGTGGAAAAGCATTTTTGGCCTTGTAACAGGTCAAGCACGTCGTCAATGCGGGGCAAGGGAAAGAAGTCCTTCTTTGTGATCGCATTTAGTTTTCTGTAGTCAATGCACAGGCGGTCGTCTTCTGTTTTCTTCTTCACTAACACTATTGGGGCCGCCCAAGGGGAGAGGGAGGGTCGTATAATATTGTTTGCTAGTAGTTCGTCGATGATTTTCTTTGCAACCTCCCGTTGACGGGTGGTTGCTCTGTATGGCCTTTGGCGGATGGGCCCTTGCCCCTGAGTGTCAATAACGTGTTTGACCAGGTCCGTGTTGCCCAGATCGCGTGTTTGAAATGCGAAGATACTTAGTTTTTCTAGGAGCAATTTGCGCAATTCCCCCTTTATGGTTTCCGTAACATCTGGGAGGGAGGCTTCGAAGATGGCGGGGTCGATGGTAGTAGGCTTGGTGGAACAAGATGCTATGAGTGTAGGTAGCTCGAAAACCTATGTCCTAAGATGGTGTAGCGAGGAAGGGAGATAGTGTGGTTTGTTTCGTTGACTATCACAATTCTGAACATCCCATTGTCATGTTTTGTAGAAACGAAGGGGTCCAGTCGAAGACCAGCGGGTAACCGTGGGTTTTTTACTAGAAAACAGGCAGTGTCGAGAGATAGCTTGACGTCACTATTCTCGCTCTCCACCACGCATGCGGATGATGGAGGTATTTTCGTTTTAACAGCCACCATCATTGTAGGTTTGTCATCGTTTTGGAGTTGATCAGACTCCCTCACTCGATAGACTCGCCTCTCACGACCATCGATCATAAACTTATGTTCATAAAGATCGTCTAAACCTAGTACGCATTCTTCCATAATTTCCGGAACGACGATGAAATCTTGTTGAAAGGGTTCACGGGGCCTCTCGTCCTCGACGAGAACATCTACTGTTACGTTGCCCTGGCAGGCCAGGCGCCTGTTGCTTATATCGAAAAGGTTTACCGCTACTTCTCTTGTGTGTCTGAATTCTTCCATTTGTTGCTGTAGTCTTTCGAAAAGTCGACTACTAATGAGGCTTTTGCCTGCTCCACTGTCTACTAACGCTTTGAATGAACAATTCCCTACTCTTAGTCCAATTCTGGGGGTGATAACTTGGGTGGACACGGATTTGACAAATTGTTGGGGCTTGGGGCACCCACCGAGTGGCCCAACAGTTGATTCGGTGGTTTCTAGTTTTCCGCCTGTGACCGCAGGATGCCGGAAGGTGTCGCTGGAGTGTTGGCATAATGCCCTGATGGTGGAGGGGGTCTTGGGTTCCGGATGGTAGGGCAGAAATTATGTCGGTGCCCTATGTTCCGGCACAGGCGGCAAAGCTCGTTCTTTTGTTGTAGCTTGGATAAACAGTCTGTTTCGGTGTGGAACCCCCAGGTGTTGTGGAATTCGCAAAAAAGGGCTGCCCTTTTAAAAGCTTCGGGTTGCGTCACGTTCGGGTCTCTCTGTCTTCCACCAACCTGAGAGGGCCTCTGTGCTAATTGCCTTTTCATTTCTGCTAGACTCTGTTGTAGTTCCGCGTTTTGAGTCGTGGCATTCTGGTCAACCTTGGTGCTTAAGCGATTTAGGGCTTCCAGCACGCTGGTCAGTTCATTTTGATGGGTTGGGGCGTTCGTTGATGAGTATGCTGCATGGATTCTAACTCTTGTCTGTGATTCTTCAATAGCTAATGCGGTAAGTTCGGCTCGATCGATAAGCGTCTCGAACGATGCAAATTTTTTATACTTTAAGGGAACTTGCACGTCGCTAGGTAGACCTTCCAGAAACCTGTCCATCATCATTTGCTCCCGGGATGCGGCGGTAGCTGAATCTAATATCCCATCCATAGGGTAAGCTTTATGGAACGCCTTACGAATACGATTTGCGTAGCGGCGCATGTTTTCCTTCGGCTACCTCTTCGTGTTGTGAAACTCGACACTCCTTTGTGACCGCGTTTCGGTCGAGTGGAAAAGTTTGAAGAGTCGTTCTTTCACTGCTGCGTACTCTTGGGATCAGATAGGGTTGTCTAACTTGAATGTGTCGAATTCTTCAGCAGCCTCTCCGTAGAGTTTAGAGCGCATTAAGCGTAATTTCCTAGCTTCTTCGAAGTTGCCTAGATCGAGGGCTGATTCCAGGTGAGCAACCTAATCGTCGAAACGACCAGACCTCTGACGATCGCAAAAGATTGTCACTGAACCAAAGGCTTGCATTGCCTGTTCCTATTGTGCCCTCCTAATTTTGTCGTCTATGGCTAAACTTGTTACGGATGAGGGATAGCTGGTACTTGTGGTCCCTGGGTGTGGGGTGGGCGGCGGTTGTGTGTTTAGCCAGTTGGGGTTTTGCTGCCCATTGGATGGCGGGTTGACTGGTGTCGAAGCTACGAAACCTGGGTGGGCAATGCTCTGGGAGGGTTGTCCAGATGGGGCAAACGGGTTGGTGGGGGGCGTGTTATAGCCCCACTGTGGTACGGGTAATGGGGTGACCCCCTGTAGTGTTGAAGTCGGGTACGGGTTAGTGGTTCCTTGTAGGGTGTCTGCGGTTGCCGTTGGTTGGTTCTGCTCTTCTTGGGCAAAGGTTCTCGCGGTACTAACCGCTGTCTTCGTGTCGACACCAGCTTCTAGGAGGCGGATCAACTCTTTTTCGTACGTCTAAAGAACGTGCTCGCCTGTACTTGAGACGGTTTGTATGCAACCGCCCCATACACGGTACAATTTAATACATATACTTTTATTCAATGTTAATACACTGCAGAGATAAGGAGATTGCTCACTCCACGTAAAGCCCAGCAGTCGACATTTTCCCTCCTCCCCCTCTCTAGCAGACGAATTCGACTGCGCTGCTCCTTTCGGCCAGCTCCGAAAGCATTTGACGGCTGAGGACCACTGGAGGACTGGTTTTACGTTTTGAAACGCAAAGATATTCGTATTTCTTATTTATTTAGTTCCGTTCAGTGCACTTTAGTGATTGAATTGATGAATTGAAAAGAAACAAAGATGAAAATTATGTTTCTACTGATTCATAAACAAGGTATATTTGTTCAAGAAATTTCTTTTAGAGGTTTCATTTGATAAGTTTTGATTAAACACTTTAGTAAAAGAAAGGAATCTGAATTTAAGATATCTGAGTACAATTAGTTTGATTAATTCATGAACACTTTCAACAGAAAACTTGTTAACAATGGTAGGAAACACTTCAGAGTAGTTAACAACTTTGAGGATCTTGTGCGCTAATGTTTCTAACACATTATGTTGATTGGAGAGTGCAGATAACTTTTCTACAACAACGGAATGAAAAAATGTTTCAGCTGTGTGAATCAAGGTATATACAGATTGTGAAGGAACAGTTATTACGTTTGTAACTTTAAATTTACAAATATTTAACAGGTCTGGACTTAGAGGATCATCACACGAGTTAAACAAGGAATTTCTTCTGGTTGGACATTTAACAAGTTTCTCAGTTTTCAGTACAATGTAGCCAGCAATGTATGCTAGGCATTGGTTGGTGAAGTGGTCTTTCAACTGACTAGCATGGAATTCCTCATCAGAACATATTACTTCAATATCCATCATGATATCCTGATCAACTGTGAGTTCGTTAACATCAGATACATTATCTACTGGCATAAGGGAACAGTTGGATGACAGTGAAGGGGTAACACCTCCAGCTTTTATAACTAATAATTTTCTCAGAATGGATTTGAATTGCAGAGCATTTGGATTATTATTCAATCCACAACGAAGTCGAATGATCCCAAAAAAGTGTTCCAATGGGTCCTGCTGCATGTGCCTAGTGGCTACATAACTCAATGGGTTGTTCTGCCGATGAAGAAGCTGGTGGGCTAGAGTTATAGTTGATCGTATCGTTGCGATAAATCCAATAATACAGGTTTTCCTTCTACTTGTGTAGACTAATCTGCCACTTGGAAGTTTTAGTTTAGCTAAAAAGAGCGCTAACTCATTAAGCTCTTTAGTCTTCTCCTCTAGGTTTTCTTTGGTAAGAACCGCTTTGTCACCATTTGCTTGAACATTCCATGAGTTCAGGATATCGAAAAGCTTATTGAATTGCCGACAGAACTGTTCGGTGGCCTCACTTCCTTGAAACTGTAATTTGTGAGTCAGATTTTGTTGTTAAAATTGGCTATTAATTTTTATTTTTTTAATATTGAGATGTTACCTGAGGAACTTTTAGTACTTCTCGTAAATGTCGGAGCACATCTGCCACGGATCTACTCAAAACTTGAGCAGCGAGAGCCACCTTCATCTTATGTCGCTCGAAGTATGCGTGTTGTCTTGTAAGTCGATTACCGAGACGAAATCCAGCCTCATTTTGGAATTGAAAGAGAGCCTTGATGTACTTCCACTGTGCTGGATCTTGATATCCAGGTAACTTCACCGGTGAAAAAGACAGTAGATTCCTTGCCAACTTCAGCATGTGGCACGCATCAAGTAAAACATTTACTGGTTCTCCGGTAGAAGGATGCACGAAGTTTGGTTTAAACGGGCAAGTCAATTTTTTTTTCAAAGCGGCAGCTCGTCTTCCTGTCCTTGCTGTTTTTGTTGGCATTGATGACGACGAGTATTTCAGATTTGCGCCTAACTCAGTAGTCATTCCAACGTTCGCCGCTAACCCATCGAATACCACGGATCTGACAATAATCCCAAATTCGTGCGTCGCCTTGAGTACGTCTTTAAGCAGTCCTCCCAAGCGTGTTCCGTCGATGTGGTTTGTAAAATAATATGCGACAGGAGTTTTCCATTTACCGTCGAGACCAACGATGTAAAACACTAGTGCTTGGGTAGCCATAGAAGACACGGAATCGTCTGTTTCTGACTGCTCCTTGTTAGAAAACTCGTCGAACCCGAAATATTTTTTCAATTTTACATCCCAATGAATCCCTTTCTTGATCGCCATCTCGTCTAGCGAAAGAGTAGCTTCCGCCCCATGAAGACCGTCTTTAATTTGTTGCTGAATTTCTGCCAAAGCGTTTTTCAAAATACCGGAAGCACATCCAACGGGAGCTAAGTATCTTCTAATACTGCTAATCGACGGTAACCTGAAGATAGTTCTAAGTTTTTTGTATCCTTGATTCGAATAGAAGCTTAAATTGATTGCCAAATTCCTGATATCATCCGAGAAACGTTGGCCACGGGAATTTTTTTTTTGCATTGATTCTTTCGTTGTTGAATATCAATTGTGCCGTGGGAGTCATGTTGTCTTTGAATGCGAGCTCTTTGCGCAAAGTTTTTTTTAAGTTGTTTAGTTGGACGTGCATTTCCTTCAGCATCAGAGTCTTCATCGCCAATTCTTTTTCAACAAATTGCAACTTGGATGTTGTTACTGCCATGGTATGATTTTCTTCACGAAGCTTTTCTATTAAACCCTTATTTTGTTCCTGGTTCGCTTGAAGAATATTCAACTTTTCTTGAAGGGCATTATTTTCGACTTTTAATCGGTGGAGTTCTTCAAAAGTGTCACTGAGAGACTGTTCTTTTTGAATCTCTTCAGCCTCGAAATAAACAGTGTCATTGAGCAACTCTTCTTGTTGAATTTCAACAGTCTCCAGATAAGCGGCTTGGACGGTTAAATCAGGTGACCTTTTTTTCTTACTTGGCGTCTCTGCGCACTCTGCGCCGTCGACATCATAACTTTCATCAGTACCATAAAGAAGCTTCTTTCGGCACAACACCGTCGATTCAGGTTGCGACTGGCCATCTTCATGTAAAGTCGATAAATTAGGATCATTGATATAAATGACGGAAGAGAACATATAGATTAATCTTAGTTCACTGTACCTGTATCCTCCGTCAAAACTGGAATTGGATCTTGCAAACGATTCAGTTGGCGACATGATCTCTTCCTAGGTGTATGTTTCATGGGACCGAAGTGCAAAGAACACAACACTGAACTTTTCTTTGGAACGAAATTATGTGGACAATGTTGTAGCCATAGCGCACGTCTGACGTCATCAACGGGGAACCTTAAAAGCGACACGTCACGATCACCAGACTTAGAATTACAGTCTTTCGCACTACACTTCGATGGCATACTGTTAGAGCAGAAACTTAAAACTGGACGTAGTTGAGATACGTGACCGTATATTGCGATGGAAAGACATAGACTGATGACTTGCATCACTGTACAGAAAGTCCTTGACATCCTTAAAGTCATTTAACAAATTCCAAAGAAACAGATATTAAAACCAAAAATTCGGAAGGATCAATGGCGAAAAGCAGCTCCTCCGTTAACAAGCATTTCCCAGTAGCGCTCCCCCTTCACGTTTTAAACCATACCGTCCTTACCGCCAAGTACAGCCATGATTCCGGAGCTGGCCGAAAGGAGCAGCGCAGTCGAATTCGTCTGCTAGAGAGGGGGAGGAGAGAAAATGTCGACTGCTGGGCTTTACGTGGAGTGAGCAATCTCCTTATCTCTGATACACTGTTATATTATGAGTTTATACTTCTACGTGTCAACAGAATCAAATATACTTGTATTCAATGTGAATACACTGTTATATTATGAGTTTATACTTCTACATGTAAACAGAATCAAATATACTGGTATTCAATTTGAATACACTGTTATATTATGAGTTTATACTTCTACATGTAAACAGAATCAAATATACTTGTATTCAATGTGAATACACTGTGATACCATGAGTTTTAACTTCTATGTATAAACAGGTTCAAATATACTTGTATTCAATGTGAATACACTGTTATATTATGAGTTTATACTTCTACATGTAAACAGAATCAAATATACCTGTATTCAATTCAAATACACTATTATATTATGAGTTTATACTTCTACATGTAAGCAGAATCAAATATACTTGTATTCAATGTGAATACACTGTGATACCATGAGTTTTAACTTCTATACGTCAACAGGATCAAATATACTTGTATTCAATGTGAATACACTGTGATACCATGAGTTTTATTTTCTGTATGTAAACAGGATCAAATATACTTGAATTCAATGTGAATACACTGTTATAGTATGAGTTTATACTTCTACATGTAAACAGAATCAAATCGACTTGTATTAAATGTGAATACACTGTTATATTATGAGTTTATACTTCTACATGTAAGCAGAATCAAATATACTTGTATTAAATGTGAATACACTATAATACAATGAGTTTTTACTTCTATACGTAAACAGGATCAAATATACTTGTATTCAATCTGAATACACTGTTATATTATGAGTATATACTTCTACATGTAAACAGAATCAAATATACTTGTATTCGATGTAAATACACTGTCATATTATGAGTTTCTACTTCTACGTGTAAAAAGAATCAAATATACTTGTATTCAATGTGAATACACTGTTATATTATGAGTTTATACTTCTACATGTAAACAAAATCAAATATACTTGTATTCAATGTGAATACACTGTTATATTATGAGTTTATACTTCTACATGTAAACAGGATCAAATATACTTGTATTCAATGTGAATACACTGTTATATTATGAGTTTCTACTTCTACATGTAAATAGAATCAAATATAGGGGAGAACGGGGTCAACTTGGACACGGGTCCTATTGGACAAAGACCCTAAGTGCTACATGTTATGGGAAAAAAAAAATTTTTAAATTTTTGTATTGACTGCAATGTTTAACGTTCTAGAAAAAATATTGATTAAAATCGAATCATTATTGTTCTTGTTATCGCAGAATTAAAAAAATGGCCCTGTTTGATGTAATATTCTTCCATATTACTGTAAGCATTTTTAAAGTGAAAACACTACAAATGAATAAAATAATGATATGTGAAATAGCCAATTCATTTCTTTAATGATTGATAAAAAACTTAAATTTTAATGCTTTTCCAGTGTTAAATTATTAACGAAATTCTAAATAGCAACGGGTTGGGTCATTTTGGACACACAGTTTTGGGGTCATATCAGACAACTTCGATATTGGAGTGGGAGGTGCTTGTTGAGAAGCCATATACGTAAAAATAAGATATCGATTACAAATCGATACTCGATACTCTGTTAAGCTCTCCCATTTTACTCTACCCGCCTACAAATTGTCCATTTCAGCCCCCTATTTCGTAAAAATGACATAACTCTCTATTTTTCATTTCTATTGCAAATATTTCAATATGAATGAATAAAATATTGAATAAGCAGTCTACCCATATTTTTTTAAAATTTATTTTATGTCTTCTTATGAGGAAAACTGGCAGTGTCCAATCTTACACCGTCCCTGTCCAGTTTCGCCCCGCCGTTTAAATAAAAACTAAAAAAAACCGACTTCATTCAAATCCTTATTAATCGTTTATTTTAAGACTTAAAAATTACAAAAAATTTTTGAGTTACACAAGAAGGTGCTGCACCATTAACTAAAAATAAATATTAGAAAAAGAACATAGAAATCTAAATGAAGAGGAAAGAAATTTTTTGTCCAGTTTGACCCCGTTCTCCCCTACTTGTATTCAATGTAAATACACTGTTATTTTATGAGTTTATACTTCTACATGTAAACAGAATCAAATATACTTGGATTCAATGTGAATAAACTGTTATATTATGATTTTATACTTCTACATAGAAACAGAATCAAATATACTTGTATTCAATGTGAATACACTGTTATATTATGAGTTTATACTTCTACATGTAAACAGAATCAAATATACTTGTATTCAATGTGAATACACTATAATACAATGAGTTTTTACTTCTATATGTAAACTGGATCAAATATACTTGTATTTAATGTGAATACACTGTTATATTATAAGTTTGAACTGCTACATGTTAACAGAATCAAATATACTTGTATTCAATGTGAATATACTGTGATACCATGAGTTTTAACTTCTATATGTAAACAGGATCAAATATACTTGTATTCAATGTGAATACACTGTTATATTATGAGTTTATACTTCCACATATAAACAGAATCAAATATACTTGTATTCAATGTGAATACACTGTTATATAATGAGTTTATACTTCTACATGTTAACAGAATCAAAAATATTTGTATTCAATGTGAATACACTGTGATACCATGAGATTTAACTTCTATATGTAAACAGGATCAAATATACTTGTATTCAATGTGAATACACTGTGATACCATGAGTTTTAACTTCTATATGTAAACAGGGTCAAATATACTTGTATTCAATGTGAATACACTGTTATATTATGAGTTTATACTTCTACATGTAAACAGAATCAAATATACTAGTGTTCAATGTGAATACACTGTTATATTATAAATTTATACTTCTACATGTAAACAGAATCAAATATAGTTGTATTCAATGTGAATACACTGTGATACCATGAGTTTTTACTTCTATACATAAACAGGATCAAATATACTTGTATTCAATGTGAATACACTGTTATATTATGAGTTCATACTTGTATATGTAAATAGAATCAAATATGCTTGTATTCAATGTGAATACACTGTTATATTATTAGTTTCTTCTTCTACATGTAAACAGATCAAATATACTTGTATTCAATGTGAATACACTGTTATATTATGAGTTTATACTTCTACAAGCAAACAGAATCAAATATACTTGTATTCAATGTGAATACACTGTGATACCATGAGTTTTAACTTCTATATGTAAACGGGATCAAATATACTTGTATTCAATGTGAATGCACTGTTATATTATGAGTTTCTACTTCTACATGTAAACAGAATCAAATATACTTGTATACAATGTGAATACACTGTTATATTATGAGTTTATACTTCTACATATAAACAGAATCAAATATACTTGTATTCAATGTGAATACACTGTTATATTATAAGTTTATACTTCTACAAGTAAACAGAATCAAATATACTTGTATTCAATGTGAATACACTGTGATACCATGAATTGAACTTCTACATGTAAACAGAATCAAATATACTTGTATTCAAAGTGAATACACTGTTATATTATGAGTTTCTACTTCTACATGTAAACAGAATCAAATATACTTGTATTCAATGTGAATACACTGTTATATTATGAGTTTATACTTCTACATGTAAACAGAATCAAATATACTTGTATTCAATGTGAATACACAGTGATACCATGAGTTTTAACTTCTATATGTTTACAGGATCAAATATACTTGTATTCAATGTTGAATACACTGTGATACCATGAGTTTTAACTTCTATATGTAAACAGGATCAAATATACTTGTATTTAATGTGAATACACTGTTATATTATAAGTTTGAACTGCTACATGTAAACAGAATCAAATATACTTGTATTCAATGTGAATACATTGTTATATTATGAGTTTCTTCTTCTACATGTAAACAGATCAAATATACTTGTATTCAATGTGAATACACTGTTATATTATGAGTTTATACTTCTACAAGCAAACAGAATCAAATATACTTGTATTCAATGTGAATACACTGTGATACCATGAGTTTTAACTTCTATATGTAAACAGGATCAAATATACTTGTATTCAATGTGAATACACTGTTATATTATGAGTTTCTACTTCTACATGTAAACAGAATCAAATATACTTGTATTCAATGTGAATACACTGTTATATTATGAGTTTATACTTCTACATATAAACAGAATCAAATATACTTGTATTCCATGTGAATACACTGTTATATTATAAGTTTATACTTCTACAAGTAAACAGAATCAAATATACTTGTATTCAATGTGAATACACTGTGATACCATGAATTTAACTTCTACATGTAAACAGAATCAAATATACTTGTATTCAAAGTGAATACACTGTTATATTATGAGTTTCTACTTCTACATGTAAACAGAATCAAATATACTTGTATTCAATGTGAATACACTGTTATATTATGAGTTTATACTTCTACATGTAAACAGAATCAAATATACTTGTATTCAATGTGAATACACAGTGATACCATGAGTTTTAACTTCTATATGTTTACAGGATCAAATATACTTGTATTCAATGTTGAATACACTGTGATACCATGAGTTTTAACTTCTATATGTAAACAGGATCAAATATACTTGTATTTAATGTGAATACACTGTTATATTATAAGTTTGAACTGCTACATGTAAACAGAATCAAATATACTTGTATTCAATGTGAATACATTGTTATATTATGAGTTTCTTCTTCTACATGTAAACAGATCAAATATACTTGTATTCAATGTGAATACACTGTTATATTATGAGTTTATACTTCTACAAGCAAACAGAATCAAATATACTTGTATTCAATGTGAATACACTGTGATACCATGAGTTTTAACTTCTATATGTAAACAGGATCAAATATACTTGTATTCAATGTGAATACACTGTTATATTATGAGTTTCTACTTCTACATGTAAACAGAATCAAATATACTTGTATTCAATGTGAATACACTGTTATATTATGAGTTTATACTTCTACATATAAACAGAATCAAATATACTTGTATTCCATGTGAATACACAGTGATACCATGAGTTTTAACTTCTATATGTTTACAGGATCAAATATACTTGTATTCAATGTTGAATACACTGTGATACCATGAGTTTTAACTTCTATATGTAAACAGGATCAAATATACTTGTATTTAATGTGAATACACTGTTATATTATAAGTTTGAACTGCTACATGTAAACAGAATCAAATATACTTGTATTCAATGTGAATACATTGTTATATTATGAGTTTCTTCTTCTACATGTAAACAGATCAAATATACTTGTATTCAATGTGAATACACTGTTATATTATGAGTTTATACTTCTACAAGCAAACAGAATCAAATATACTTGTATTCAATGTGAATACACTGTGATACCATGAGTTTTAACTTCTATATGTAAACAGGATCAAATATACTTGTATTCAATGTGAATACACTGTTATATTATGAGTTTCTACTTCTACATGTAAACAGAATCAAATATACTTGTATTCAATGTGAATACACTGTTATATTATGAGTTTATACTTCTACATATAAACAGAATCAAATATACTTGTATTCCATGTGAATACACTGTTATATTATAAGTTTATACTTCTACAAGTAAACAGAATCAAATATACTTGTATTCAATGTGAATACACTGTGATACCATGAATTTAACTTCTACATGTAAACAGAATCAAATATACTTGTATTCAAAGTGAATACACTGTTATATTATGAGTTTCTACTTCTACATGTAAACAGAATCAAATATACTTGTATTCAATGTGAATACACTGTTATATTATGAGTTTATACTTCTACATGTAAACAGAATCAAATATACTTGTATTCAATGTGAATACACAGTGATACCATGAGTTTTAACTTCTATATGTTTACAGGATCAAATATACTTGTATTCAATGTTGAATACACTGTGATACCATGAGTTTTAACTTCTATATGTAAACAGGATCAAATATACTTGTATTTAATGTGAATACACTGTTATATTATAAGTTTGAACAGCTACATGTAAACAGAATCAAATATACTTGTATACAATGTGAATACTTTGTTATATTATGAGTTTCTACTTCTACATGTAAACAGAATCAAATATAATTGTATTCAATGTCAATACACTGTGATACCATGAGTTTTAACTTCTATATGTAAACAGGATCAAATATACTTGTATTCAATGTGAATACACTGTTATTTAATGAGTTTATACTTCTACATTTTAACAGAATCAAATATACTTGTATTCAATGCAAATACACTGTTATATTATAAGTTATACTTCTACATGTAAACAGAATCAAATATACTTGTATTCAATGTGAATACACTGTTATAATATTAGTTTCTACTTCTAAGTGTAAACAGAATCAAATGTACTTGTATTCAATGTGAATACACTGTTATATTATGAGTTTATACTTCTACAATTAAGCAGAATCAAATATACTTGTATTCAATGTGAATACACTCTGATACCATGAGTTTTAACTTCTATATGTAAACAGGATCAAATATACTTGTATTCAATGTGAATACAATGTTATATTATGAGTTTATACTTCTACATGTAACAGAATCAAATATACTTGTATTCAATGTGAATACACTGTTATATTATGAGTTTCTACTTCTACATGTTAACAGAATCAAATATACTTGTATTCAATGTGAATACACTGTGACTCCATGATTTTTAACTTCTATATGTAAACAGGATCAAATATACTTGTATTCAATGTGAATACACTGTTATATTATGAGTTTCTACTTCTACATGTAAACAGAATCAAATATACTTGTATTCAATGCGAATACACTGTTATATTATGAGTTTCTACTTGTACATGTGAACAGAATCAAATATACTTGTATTCAATGTGAATACACTATGATTCAATAAGTTTTAACTTCTATATGTAAACTGGATCAAAAATACTTGTATTCAATGTGAATACACTGTTATATTATGAGTTTATACTTCTACATGTAAACAGAATCAAATATACTTGTATTCCATGTGAATATACTGTTATATTATGACTTTATACTTCTACATGTAAACAGGATCAAATATACTTGTATTCAATTTGAATACACTGTTATATTATGAGTTTATACTTCTACATGTAACAGAATCAAATATTCTTGTATTCAATGTGAATACATTGTGATACGGTGAGTTTTAACTTCTATATGTTAACAGGATCAAATATACTTGTATTCAATTTGGCAACACTGTTATATTATGAGTTTATACTTCTACATGTAAACAGAATCAAATATACTTGTATTCAATGTGAATACACTGTTATATTATGAGTTTATACTTATACATGTAAACAGAATCAAATATACTTGTATTCAATGTGAATACACTGTTATATTATGAGTTTATGCTTCTTCATGTAAACACAATCAAATATACTTGGATTCAATGTGAATACACTTTCATATTATGAGTTTATACTTCTTCAAGTAAACAGAATCAAATATACTTGTATTCAATGCGAAAAAACTGTTATATTATGAGTTTCTACTTCTACATGTAAACAGAATCAAATATACTTGTATTCAATGTGAAGACACTGTTATATTATGAGTTTATACTTCTACAAGCAAACAGAATCAAATATACTTGTATTCAATGTGAATACACTGTGATACCATGAGTTTTAACTTATATATGTAAACAGGATCAAATATACTTGTATTCAATTTGAATACACTGTTATATTATGAGTTTCTACTTCTACATGTGAACAGAATCAAATATACTTGTATTCAATGTGAATACACTATGATTCAATGAGTTTTAACTTCTATATGTAAACTGGATCAAAAATACTTGTATTCAATGTGAATACACTGTTATATTATGAGTTTATACTTCTACATGTAAACAGAATCAAATATACTTGTATTCCATGTGAATATACTGTTATATTATGACTTTATACTTCTACATGTAAACAGGATCAAATATACTTGTATTCAATTTGAATACACTGTTATATTATGAGTTTCTACTTCTACATGTAAACAGAATCAAATATACTTGTATTCAATGCGAATACACTGTTATATTATGAGTTTCTACTTCTACATGTAAACAGAATCAAATATACTTGTATTCAATGTGAATACACTATGATTCAATGAGTTTTAACTTCTATATGTAAACTGGATCAAAAATACTTGTATTCAATGTGAATACACTGTTATATTATGAGTTTATACTTCTACATGTAAACAGAATCAAGTATACTTGTATTCCATGTGAATATACTGTTATATTATGAGTTTATACTTCTACATGTAAACAGGATCAAATATACTTGTATTCAATTTGAATACACTGTTATATTATGAGTTTATACTTCTACATGTAACAGAATCAAATATACTTGTATTCAATGTGAATACACTGTGATACGGTGAGTTTTAACTTCTATATGTTAACAGGATCAAATATACTTGTATTCAATTTGGCAACACTGTTATATTATGAGTTTATACTTCTACATGTAAACAGAATCAAATATACTTGTATTCAATGTGAATACACTGTTATATTATGAGTTTATACTTATACATGTAAACAGAATCAAATATACTTGTATTCAATGTGAATACACTGTTATATTATGAGTTTATGCTTCTACATGTAAACACAATCAAATATACTTGGATTCAATGTGAATACACTTTCATATTATGAGTTTATACTTCTTCAAGTAAACAGAATCAAATATACTTGTATTCAATGCGAAAAAACTGTTATATTATGAGTTTCTACTTCTACATGTAAACAGAATCAAATATACTTGTATTCAATGTGAATACACTGTTATATTATGAGTTTCTACTTCTACATGTTAACAGAATCAAATATACTTGTATTCAATGTGAATACACTGTGATACCATGATTTTTAACTTCTATATGTAAACAGGATCAAATATACTTGTATTCAATGTGAATACACTGTTATATTATGAGTTTCTACTTCTACATGTAAACAGAATCAAATATACTTGTATTCAATGCGAATACACTGTTATATTATGAGTTTCTACTTGTACATGTGAACAGAATCAAATATACTTGTATTCAATGTGAATACACTATGATTCAATAAGTTTTAACTTCTATATGTAAACTGGATCAAAAATACTTGTATTCAATGTGAATACACTGTTATATTATGAGTTTATACTTCTACATGTAAACAGAATCAAATATACTTGTATTCCATGTGAATATACTGTTATATTATGACTTTATACTTCTACATGTAAACAGGATCAAATATACTTGTATTCAATTTGAATACACTGTTATATTATGAGTTTATACTTCTACATGTAACAGAATAAATATACTTGTATTCAATGTGAATACACTGTGATACGGTGAGTTTTAACTTCTATATGTTAACAGGATCAAATATACTTGTATTCAATTTGGCAACACTGTTATATTATGAGTTTATACTTCTACATGTAAACAGAATCAAATATACTTGTATTCAATGTGAATACACTGTTATTTTATGAGTTTATACTTATACATGTAAACAGAATCAAATATACTTGTATTCAATGTGAATACACTTTTATATTATGAGTTTATGCTTCTTCATGTAAACACAATCAAATATACTTGGATTCAATGTGAATACACTTTCATATTATGAGTTTATACTTCTTCAAGTAAACAGAATCAAATATACTTGTATTCAATGCGAAAAAACTGTTATATTATGAGTTTCTACTTCTACATGTAAACAGAATCAAATATACTTGTATTCAATGTGAAGACACTGTTATATTATGAGTTTATACTTCTACAAGCAAACAGAATCAAATATACTTGTATTCAATGTGAATACACTGTGATACCATGAGTTTTAACTTCTATATGTAAACAGGATCAAATATACTTGTATTCAATTTGAATACACTGTTATATTATGAGTTTCTACTTCTACATGTAAACAGAATCAAATATACTTGTATTCAATGTGAATACACTATGATTCAATGAGTTTTAACTTCTATATGTAAACTGGATCAAAAATACTTGTATTCAATGTGAATACACTGTTATATTATGAGTTTATACTTCTACATGTAAACAGAATCAAATATACTTGTATTCCATGTGAATATACTGTTATATTATGACTTTATACTTCTACATGTAAACAGGATCAAATATACTTGTATTCAATTTGAATACACTGTTATATTATGAGTTTCTACTTCTACATGTAAACAGAATCAAATATACTTGTATTCAATGCGAATACACTGTTATATTATGAGTTTCTACTTCTACATGTAAACAGAATCAAATATACTTGTATTCAATGTGAATACACTATGATTCAATGAGTTTTAACTTCTATATGTAAACTGGATCAAAAATACTTGTATTCAATGTGAATACACTGTTATATTATGAGTTTATACTTCTACATGTAAACAGAATCAAATATACTTGTATTCCATGTGAATATACTGTTATATTATGAGTTTATACTTCTACATGTAAACAGGATCAAATATACTTATATTCAATTTGAATACACTGTTATATTATGAGTTTATACTTCTACATGTAACAGAATCAAATATACTTGTATTCAATGTGAATACACTGTGATACGGTGAGTTTTAACTTCTATATGTTAACAGGATCAAATATACTTGTATTCAATTTGGCAACACTGTTATATTATGAGTTTATACTTCTACATGTAAACAGAATCAAATATACTTGTATTCAATGTGAATACACTGTTATATTATGAGTTTATACTTATACATGTAAACAGAATCAAATATACTTGTATTCAATGTGAATACACTGTTATATTATGAGTTTATGCTTCTACATGTAAACACAATCAAATATACTTGGATTCAATGTGAATACACTTTCATATTATGAGTTTATACTTCTTCAAGTAAACAGAATCAAATATACTTGTATTCAATGCGAAAAAACTGTTATAGTATGAGTTTCTACTTCTTCATGTAAACAGAATCAAATATACTTGTATTCAATGTGAAGACACTGTTATATTATGAGTTTATACTTCTACAAGCAAACAGAATCAAATATACTTGTATTCAATGTGAATACACTGTGATACCATGAGTTTTAACTTCTATATGTAAACAGGATCAAATATACTTGTATTCAATTTGAATACACTGTTATATTATGAGTTTCTACTTCTACATGTAAACAGAATCAAATATACTTGTATTCAATGTGAATACACTATGATTCAATGAGTTTTAACTTCTATATGTAAACTGGATCAAAAATACTTGTATTCAATGTGAATACACTGTTATATTATGAGTTTATACTTCTACATGTAAACAGAATCAAATATACTTGTATTCCATGTGAATATACTGTTATATTATGACTTTATACTTCTACATGTAAACAGGATCAAATATACTTGTATTCAATTTGAATACACTGTTATATTATGAGTTTCTACTTCTACATGTAAACAGAATCAAATATACTTGTATTCAATGCGAATACACTGTTATATTATGAGTTTCTACTTCTACATGTAAACAGAATCAAATATACTTGTATTCAATGTGAATACACTATGATTCAATGAGTTTTAACTTCTATATGTAAACTGGATCAAAAATACTTGTATTCAATGTGAATACACTGTTATATTATGAGTTTATACTTCTACATGTAAACAGAATCAAATATACTTGTATTCCATGTGAATATACTGTTATATTATGAGTTTATACTTCTACATGTAAACAGGATCAAATATACTTATATTCAATTTGAATACACTGTTATATTATGAGTTTATACTTCTACATGTAACAGAATCAAATATACTTGTATTCAATGTGAATACACTGTGATACGGTGAGTTTTAACTTCTATATGTTAACAGGATCAAATATACTTGTATTCAATTTGGCAACACTGTTATATTATGAGTTTATACTTCTACATGTAAACAGAATCAAATATACTTGTATTCAATGTGAATACACTGTTATATTATGAGTTTATACTTATACATGTAAACAGAATCAAATATACTTGTATTCAATGTGAATACACTGTTATATTATGAGTTTATGCTTCTACATGTAAACACAATCAAATATACTTGGATTCAATGTGAATACACTTTCATATTATGAGTTTATACTTCTTCAAGTAAACAGAATCAAATATACTTGTATTCAATGCGAAAAAACTGTTATAGTATGAGTTTCTACTTCTTCATGTAAACAGAATCAAATATACTTGTATTCAATGTGAAGACACTGTTATATTATGAGTTTATACTTCTACAAGCAAACAGAATCAAATATACTTGTATTCAATGTGAATACACTGTGATACCATGAGTTTTAACTTCTATATGTAAACAGGATCAAATATACTTGTATTCAATTTGAATACACTGTTATATTATGAGTTTCTACTTCTACATGTAAACAGAATCAAATATACTTGTATTTAATGTGAATACACTATGATTCAATGAGTTTTAACTTCTATATGTAAACTGGATCAAAAATACTTGTATTCAATGTGAATACACTGTTATATTATGAGTTTATACTTCTACATGTAAACAGAATCAAATATACTTGTATTCCATGTGAATATACTGTTATATTATGACTTTATACTTCTACATGTAAACAGGATCAAATATACTTGTATTCAATTTGAATACACTGTTATATTATGAGTTTCTACTTCTACATGTAAACAGAATCAAATATACTTGTATTCAATGCGAATACACTGTTATATTATGAGTTTCTACTTCTACATGTAAACAGAATCAAATATACTTGTATTCAATGTGAATACACTATGATTCAATGAGTTTTAACTTCTATATGTAAACTGGATCAAAAATACTTGTATTCAATGTGAATACACTGTTATATTATGAGTTTATACTTCTACATGTAAACAGAATCAAATATACTTGTATTCCATGTGAATATACTGCTATATTATGAGTTTATACTTCTACATGTAAACAGGATCAAATATACTTGTATTCAATTTGAATACACTGTTATATTATGAGTTTATACTTCTACATGTAACAGAATCAAATATACTTGTATTCAATGTGAATACACTGTGATACGGTGAGTTTTAACTTCTATATGTTAACAGGATCAAATATACTTGTATTCAATTTGGCAACACTGTTATATTATGAGTTTATACTTCTACATGTAAACAGAATCAAATATACTTGTATTCAATGTGAATACACTGTTATATTATGAGTTTATACTTATACATGTAAACAGAATCAAATATACTTGTATTCAATGTGAATACACTGTTATATTATGAGTTTATGCTTCTACATGTAAACACAATCAAATATACTTGGATTCAATGTGAATACACTTTCATATTATGAGTTTATACTTCTTCAAGTAAACAGAATCAAATATACTTGTATTCAATGCGAAAAAACTGTTATATTATGAGTTTCTATTTCTACATGTAAACAGAATCAAATATACTTGTATTCAATGTGAAGACACTGTTATATTATGAGTTTATACTTCTACAAGCAAACAGAATCAAATATACTTGTATTCAATGTGAATACACTGTGATACCATGAGTTTTAACTTCTATATGTAAACAGGATCAAATATACTTGTATTCAATTTGAATACACTGTTATATTATGAGTTTCTACTTCTACATGTAAACAGAATCAAATATACTTGTATTCAATGTGAATACACTATGATTCAATGAGTTTTAACTTCTATATGTAAACTGGATCAAAAATACTTGTATTCAATGTGAATACACTGTTATATTATGAGTTTATACTTCTACATGTAAACAGAATCAAATATACTTGTATTCCATGTGAATATACTGTTATATTATGACTTTATACTTCTACATGTAAACAGGATCAAATATACTTGTATTCAATTTGAATACACTGTTATATTATGAGTTTCTACTTCTACATGTAAACAGAATCAAATATACTTGTATTCAATGCGAATACACTGTTATATTATGAGTTTCTACTTTTACATGTAAACAGAATCAAATATACTTGTATTCAATGTGAATACACTATGATTCAATGAGTTTTAACTTCTATATGTAAACTGGATCAAAAATACTTGTATTCAATGTGAATACACTGTTATATTATGAGTTTATACTTCTACATGTAAACAGAATCAAATATACTTGTATTCCATGTGAATATACTGTTATATTATGAGTTTATACTTCTACATGTAAACAGGATCAAATATACTTGTATTCAATTTGAATACACTGTTATATTATGAGTTTATACTTCTACATGTAACAGAATCAAATATACTTGTATTCAATGTGAATACACTGTGATACGGTGAGTTTTAACTTCTATATGTTAACAGGATCAAATATACTTGTATTCAATTTGGCAACACTGTTATATTATGAGTTTATACTTCTACATGTAAACAGAATCAAATATACTTGTATTCAATGTGAATACACTGTTATATTATGAGTTTATACTTATACATGTAAACAGAATCAAATATACTTGTATTCAATGTGAATACACTGTTATATTATGAGTTTATGCTTCTACATGTAAACACAATCAAATATACTTGGATTCAATGTGAATACACTTTCATATTATGAGTTTATACTTCTTCAAGTAAACAGAATCAAATATACTTGTATTCAATGCGAAAAAACTGTTATATTATGAGTTTCTACTTCTACATGTAAACAGAATCAAATATACTTGTATTCAATGTGAAGACACTGTTATATTATGAGTTTATACTTCTACAAGCAAACAGAATCAAATATACTTGTATTCAATGTGAATACACTGTGATACCATGAGTTTTAACTTCTATATGTAAACAGGATCAAATATACTTGTATTCAATTTGAATATACTGTTATATTATGACTTTATACTTCTACATGTAAACAGGATCAAATATACTTGTATTCAATTTGAATACACTGTTATATTATGAGTTTCTACTTCTACATGTAAACAGAATCAAATATACTTGTATTCAATGCGAATACACTGTTATATTATGAGTTTCTACTTTTACATGTAAACAGAATCAAATATACTTGTATTCAATGTGAATACACTATGATTCAATGAGTTTTAACTTCTATATGTAAACTGGATCAAAAATACTTGTATTCAATGTGAATACACTGTTATATAATGAGTTTATACTTCTACATGTAAACAGAATCAAATATACTTGTATTCCATGTGAATATACTGTTATATTATGACTTTATACTTCTACATGTAAACAGGATCAAATATACTTGTATTCAATTTGAATACACTGTTATATTATGAGTTTCTACTTCTACATGTAAACAGAATCAAATATACTTGTATTCAATGCGAATACACTGTTATATTATGAGTTTCTACTTTTACATGTAAACAGAATCAAATATACTTGTATTCAATGTGAATACACTATGATTCAATGAGTTTTAACTTCTATATGTAAACTGGATCAAAAATACTTGTATTCAATGTGAATACACTGTTATATTATGAGTTTATACTTCTACATGTAAACAGAATCAAATATACTTGTATTCCATGTGAATATACTGTTATATTATGAGTTTATACTTCTACATGTAAACAGGATCAAATATACTTGTATTCAATTTGAATACACTGTTATATTATGAGTTTATACTTCTACATGTAACAGAATCAAATATACTTGTATTCAATGTGAATACACTGTGATACGGTGAGTTTTAACTTCTATATGTTAACAGGATCAAATATACTTGTATTCAATTTGGCAACACTGTTATATTATGAGTTTATACTTCTACATGTAAACAGAATCAAATATACTTGTATTCAATGTGAATACACTGTTATATTATGAGTTTATACTTATACATGTAAACAGAATCAAATATACTTGTATTCAATGTGAATACACTGTTATATTATGAGTTTATGCTTCTACATGTAAACACAATCAAATATACTTGGATTCAATGTGAATACACTTTCATATTATGAGTTTATACTTCTTCAAGTAAACAGAATCAAATATACTTGTATTCAATGCGAAAAAACTGTTATATTATGAGTTTCTACTTCTACATGTAAACAGAATCAAATATACTTGTATTCAATTTGAATACACTGTTATATTATGAGTTTATACTTCTACATGTAACAGAATCAAATATACTTGTATTCAATGTGAATACACTGTGATACGGTGAGTTTTAACTTCTATATGTTAACAGGATCAAATATACTTGTATTCAATTTGGCAACACTGTTATATTATGAGTTTATACTTCTACATGTAAACAGAATCAAATATACTTGTATTCAATGTGAATACACTGTTATATTATGAGTTTATACTTATACATGTAAACAGAATCAAATATACTTGTATTCAATGTGAATACACTGTTATATTATGAGTTTATGCTTCTACATGTAAAAACAATCAAATATACTTGGATTCAATGTGAATACACTTTCATATTATGAGTTTATACTTCTTCAAGTAAACAGAATCAAATATACTTGTATTCAATGCGAAAAAACTGTTATATTATGAGTTTCTACTTCTACATGTAAACAGAATCAAATATACTTGTATTCAATGTGAAGACACTGTTATATTATGAGTTTATACTTCTACAAGCAAACAGAATCAAATATACTTGTATTCAATGTGAATACACTGTGATACCATGAGTTTTAACTTCTATATGTAAACAGGATCAAATATACTTGTATTCAATTTGAATACACTGTTATATTATGAGTTTATACTTCTACATGTAAACAGAATCAAATATACTTGTATTCAATGTGAATACACTGTTATATTATGAGTTTATATTTATACATGTAAACAGAATCAAATATACTTGTATTCAATGTGAATACACTGTTATATTATGAGTTTATGCTTCTACATGTAAACAGAATCAAATATACTTGTATTCAATGTGAATACACTGTTATATTATGAGTTTATACTTCTACATGTAAACAGAATCAAATATACTTGGATTCAATGTGAATACACTGTTATATTATGAGTTTATACTTCTACATGTAAACAGAATCAAATATACTTGTATTCAAAGTGAATACACTGTTATATTATGAGTTTTTACTTCTACATGTAAACAGAATCAAATATACTTGTATTCAATGTGAATACACTGTTATATTATGAGTTTATACTTCTACATGTAAACAAAATCAAATATACTTGGATTCAATGTGAATACACTGTTATATTATGAGTTTATACTTCTACATAGAAACAGAATCAAATATACTTGTATTCAATGTGAATACACTGTTATATTATGAGTTTATACTTCTACATGTAAACAGAATCAAATATACTTGTATTCAATGTATATACACTGTTATATTATGAGTTTCTACTTCTACATGTAAACAGGATCATATATACTTGTATTCAATGTGAATACACTTTAATATTATGAGTTTAAACTTCTACATGTAAACAGAATCAAATATACTTGTATTCAATGTGAATACACTGTTATATTATGTGTTTCTACTTAACATGTAAACAGAATCAAATATACTTGTATTTAATGTGAATACACTGTGATACCATGAGTGTTAACTTCTATATGTAAACAGGATCAAATATACTTGTATTCAATGTAAATACACTGTTATATTATAAGTTTATACTTATACATGTAAACAGAATCTAATATACTTGTATTCAATGTGAATACACTGTTATATTATGAGTTTATATTTCTACATGTAAACAGAATCAAATATACTTGGATTCAATGTGAATACACTGTTATATTATGAGTTTATACTTCTTCATGTAAACAGAATCAAATATACTTGTATTCAATGTGAATACACTGTTATATTATGAGTTTCTACTTCTACATGTAAACAGAATCAAATATACTTGTATTCAATGTGAATACACTGTTATATTATGAGTTTATACTTATACATGTAAACAGAATTAAATATACTTGTATTCAATGTGAATACACTGTTATATAATGAGTTTATACTTCTACATGTAAACAGAATCAAATATACTTGTATTCAATGTGAATACACTGTGATACCATGAGTTTTAACTTCTATATGTAAACAGGATCAAATATAATTGTGTTCAATGTGAATACACTGTGATACCATGAGTTTTTACTTCTATATGTAAACAGGATCAAATATACTTGTATTCAATGTGAATACACTGTTATTGTGAATCACCCAGATACACAGAGTTCATTCTAGTCAGATGGCGAAGGAGAAGAGGCCTAAGCCGTTGTATTATTCACCAGTAGAGAAAAAAGGCGACAAGGGTTTTTGACAAGGGGGAAAATGTGCTTTTCTTTCTCTGTGTCTTGATTGTCCCCAGTCGTCTGCTGGCCGCTGTCCTTTTCCACTCCCCCGCTTCTGTCGTTGCCAGATCAATTTTGTGCCGGTGCACAACACTCCAGCAACCAGGATAGGTGATTGTTGGTCATTTATTCCGGCTGCAGATTGTTTTCTTTCGGCTGAGTCCTGCCATGGAAAACACAGTCTGCTCCGTGAATGAGAGTGTGGTGCTTGCCGGGAGAGGCATTACACGTGATGTCAGTGTTCCTGCAGGAGCGCCCGTAGTGTCCAGGACGTAAGCATTTGAAGCAGTGATTATTTTGTTCACAAAAGGCAGCTCTCTGGGATGGTAACATTTTGCGAAATATCATGCATGCTTCAAGACGGTGGCCGGGACTATCGTTGCAAGCCAGGCACGCAGGCCACTCGTTGTTTGCTCTGCCAGGTCTTTCTGATGTTTCGTGAATAGAGGCGTTCAGAATCGTGGGTGGGAAGACCACTGCAGAGCGCATGGATGGATTTTGCTTAGGGGGTATGTAGCTGCTGAATTTAGCTCCGCCTAACTTTTCCGCTCCTACGATAGCTTCAAGCCAACAGTCGAAATCGGCTAAAGAGGAGATTTTAGGACGAAGATTGTATGCGTATCGTCCCCAGTCTTGCTGCAAATTAAAGGGAAGTTTTGTTGCAAGTTGGTTGACTACTGTTGAGTGCGTGAATTCTATCATGCTTGGATCTCCGGCTACACTTGATACTGCGTCTCGGACGAGAGAGGCGAGGTCAGCAAGCGACTTAAAGTCACCGTTTCTGAAAGGTTGGACCATCAGGCTTGTGAGTAGTTGTATGAACCGTTGAAGAGGTGTGCCATTCTCTTCTGAATGTCTTCAATCAGATTTTCGCGCATAGCTAGCACCTTGTAGAGATCTGGTAGTGCAGTTTCTTCTATTGTTGCTCTCATTACTTAGGCGAAAGCTGGCCAGCGGCGACAGTCGACATTGAATTTTGAAATCGGTATTTTGGGCCAGTGTGCTGGCGGTGGATAGCTGGATGGACCAGGTGGGGGATATGAGTATTGTATTGTCGGTGATTGTTCCTCTCTATGAGATGTTGTGTTAAATTGTAAGTATCGTTGTGGCTGTCGATCAAGTAGACTAGCACATGTTGATGCAATGGGTGTAGAAGTGAATGGTTGAGCAATTGATTGACGATTTCTTTGTATGGAACCGTTTCTTTCATCGATTGCTGCTTGGATTTTGCTTAAATTTCCCTCTCCTCTTCTTTTCACTTCGGCGAGTGTGTGCTCGTGTTTCGACCTAGCTTGCTGCAGCTGCATTTCAAGATCTATGTTCGGGTCAACTAGTGGCAATTGAGAGTGTTTGCTAGATTCCGATACATCGTTTTCAACATGACTCTTATGCTGACTCACATTCCACTGAGTACACTGTCTCTTTCCTTTCCTTGATGATTTCTGATCTATAGCCGAAAGGTATGCTTTCATTCTGTGCAGACAGCTTTCGTTGGATTCTTGGACGTCATTAAGCCAGGCGGTGGTAGCCACTGCTTCTTCCTCAGTTAAATTTGGCCTGCTGGTGTAACGCGTATGGAGAGCTATTATTCTTCTTAAAGCTTCTCCAAGGTCGGCGAAATAGCTTCTTAGATCGTTTGCACTTGGCTTATCCTTTAAGAGGTTTCCGATTCGAGTAATAAGTTTGGTGTGTAGTCGCTTTGCTACAGTACGTTGGGCAAATAGTACATGCTTGCCATTTGCCATGTTGTTTTCATCTTCTTCCATTTTGCTATCGGTTAAACAACACGCTTCTGTATGGGTCAGGGTTTATTAGTTTAAGAACAGAAACAAACCAAGATATCAAGCATTAAAATACCGATTGCGATGTTCGATGTTCGTTTGTTCGTGGGTTTAATGTTCGTTACTAAATGCTAATTGTTCGATGTGCAATGCTTGATGTTCGATGTTCGATGTTCGATAAGGTCGGCTATTATTAAGACTAAAAGCAAGAAACTGTATGCAAAGTACGAAAGGAGTATGTGTGCTGCACGCTACCGGGGTGTCCCGTTCACGATCGGCGTATCCCGGGTTTCGGCCCCAAAATGTGAATCACCCAGATACACAGAGTTAATTCTAGTCAGATGGCGAAGGAGAAGAGGCCTAAGCCGTTGTATTATTCACCAGTAGAGAAAAAAGGCGACAAGGGTTTTTGACAAGGGGGAAAATGTGCTTTTCTTTCTCTGTGTCTTGCTTGTCTTCAGTCGTCTGCTGGTCGCTGTCCTTTTCCACTCTCCCGCTTCCGCCGTTGCCAGATCAATTTTGTGCCGGTGCACAAAAGTTATATTATGAGTTTATACTTCTACATGTAAACAGAATCAAATATACTTGTATTCAAAGTGAATACACTGTAACATTATGAGTTTCTACTTCTACATGTAAACAGAATCAAATATACTTATATTCAATGTGAATACACTGTTATATTATGAGTTTATACTTCTACAATTAAACAGAATCAAATATACTTGTATTCAATGTGAATACACTCTGATACCATGAGTTTTAACTTCTATATGTAAACAGGATCAAAAATACTACTATTCAATGTGAATACACTGTTATATTTTGCGTTTGTACTTCTACATTTAAACAGAATCAAATATACTTGTATTTAATGTGAATACACTGTGATACCATGAGTTTGAACTGCTATATGTAAACACGATCAAATATACTTGTATTCAATGTGAATACACTGTTATATTATAAGTTTATACTTCTACATGTAAAAAGAATCAAATATACTTGTACTCAATGTGAATCCACTGTTATATTATGAGTTTATACTTCTATATGTTAACAGAATTAAATATACTTGTATTCAATGTGAATACACTGTGATACCATGAGTTTTAACTTCTATGTGTAAACAGGATCAAATACACTTGTATTCAATGAGAATACACTGTTATATTATGAGTTTATACTTCTACATGTAAACAGAATAAAAATATTTATTAAAATAAAAAAAAAAAAAACAGAATAAATATATTTATTAAAGTAAAAAACTGAAACAAAAATTTTTTTTTTTTAAAAAAAAAAAAAAAAAAAAAAAATAAAAAAAAAAAAAAAAAAAAAAAAAAAAAATTAATTTTAAAAAAAAAAAAAAAAAAAAAAAAATAAATAAAAAAAAATTTATTTTGTTTATACTTCTACATGTAAACAGAGGATCAAATACACTTGTATTCAATGTGAATACACTGTTATACCATTATGAGTTTTATACTTTATGTAAAAAAAAAAAGAATGATCAAATATACTTGTATTCAATGTGAATACACTGTGATTACAATGTTTTTATTTAGTTTTTTTTGTAAACTAGGATCAAATATACTTGTTTTCAATGTAATAAAATTTTTTTTTATAAGTTTTTTTTTTTTTATAAAAAAAAAAATCAAATATACTTGTATTCAATGTGAATACACTGTTATATTATGGGTTTATACTTCTACATGTAAACAGAATCAAATATTCTTGTATTCAATGTGAACACACTGTGATACCATGAGTTTTAACTTCTATATGTAAACAGGATCAAATATACTTGTATTCAATGTGAATACACTGTTATATTATAAGTTTATACTTCTACATGTAAACAGAATCAAATATACTTGTATTCAATGTGAATACACTGTTATATTATGAGTTTATACTTCTACATGTAAACATGATCAAATATACTTGTATTCAAAGTGAATACACTGTGATACCATGAGTGTTAACTTCTATATGTAAACAGGATCAAATATACTTGTATTCAATGTAAATACACTCTTATATTATGAGTTTATACTTCTACATGTAAACAGAATGAAATATACTTGTATTTAATGTGAATACACTGTTATATTATGGGTTTATACTTCTACATGAAAAGAGAATCAAATATACTTGTATTATCATAATATACTTGTCTATTCAGTTTGAATTCACTGTGAAATATACCATGGGTTTTCTTTTATGTTTAAACAAAAAAAAATAAAAAATAATTTATAATAAAAAAAATTTAAAACAACCCTTTACTTTTATAAAAATAAAAAAAAAAAAAAATTTTTTTTTTAATTTCTCCCTTAAACCCCCCCCCCCCCCCTAATCAAAACTTAATTTAAAAACTAAAACTTTTTTTTCTCTCCCTTTTTTTTATTTTTTTTTCTATAAAAAAATATATTTAATATATTTTAATTTTTTTATTTTTTTTTTTTTTTTTTTTTTTTTTTTTTAAATTTTTAATTTTTTTTTTTTTACATCGTGTAGGTGTGAAACCATTGACACCCAGTCAACCCACCGCATGGCCACGCTTGTCGCTACTAGTTGACTCATGACTATTGTTCGGCCTAACATTCTGCCCGCCATTGTTTCGTTTTGATCCGGAGAAGAATTTCTTACATCCGTGTTCATCCAAGGCATCTGACTTTAACTTGTTGATCAGAGGTGAAGTTTACGCTCACGTTGGTTCGTTTCATGATAGCGATCGTGATTTTTCAACCATTGAGCCGTTTTTTGAACATTTTTTTTTTCGCCATGCTCTAGTTGGTCCTTGTCATGATAGCTATCGTGATCGATGGGCCACTGAGCTTTTTGAATTTTTGTTCCCACGTTACAGCGTTAGTGGTCAGCAACAAGCGTCCATCTCGTTTCCAAGCTGGAGATCGAGAGTAGTCGGTTTGACATTGGCTGGCTTTGGGACAATCACACCAACATGGCGACTCCGGCTTTTAAGCCATATGGTAAACCCCCACCTTTTGATTTGGAGGAATACAAAGATTCCTTCGATCTATGGCACAAGAAATGGACGATTTTTCTTAGCCTGTCTACGATTGACTCGGCACTGGACGCGGGTGAGCGGGCCGTGTACAAGGCTCACACTCTGCTATCGTGCTTATCAACCGACACACTTCAAGCTGTTCTTTCCATGGGCCTCACCGACACGCACCTCGACAATCATACGGTCGTCATCGACCATCTCCGTGCTCGTTGCAATGCCAGCCGCAACCGCCACGTGTGGCGCCAGCAGTTCTCCGCAAAGAAGCAAGGTGCCCAGCAATCAGCTGACGATTGGTTGTGCGAGTTACGTGACTTGGCCCGAAAGTGTGAATTCCAAACCGATTGTTGCGCCCGATGTGAACCCACCCGTATCTTAGGCCAACTTATATTTGGCCTAGAAAGTGACGAAGTTCGTGTAAAGCTCCTTGAGCAAGGTGTTGCGTTAACGCTAGATGCAGCACTGACAATTTTACGGACAGCTGAAGCCTCCAACAAGCAGTCAATCAACTTGAAGACCGGAGACGCAGCAGCGATCCAAGGCGCCAATTCAACGTACAGGCGATTCAAACAAACTTCAGGCAGTCCACCACCCCGTGACAAAACGGGCAAGCCGCCCGCACGTGACAATAAACCGGCAAACGACAAGTTTACGGGCTGCGGAAATTGTGGCTCGAAATCGCAGTGTAAACCCTTGACGGCCTGTCCGGCCCAAGGCAGGAAGTGCAACAAATGTGGTCGGCCAAATCATTATGCTCAAGTGTGTCGTAATTCAAAGCCTACCCCAAAGCAGCAGAGCATTTATGTTGAGCCATCTCCTCTGACAGTGGGGGCAGTGAAAACCTCAGATCTAGTGGCAGTATCGATAACACCGAAAAAACTTCCCACGGCAAACGGCGAGCACGCCGCAGTGGTGGTTCATGCTCTTCCCGATACAGGCGCTGACAACGATGCCATCCCGGAATCGCTCTACATGCAGAAGTTTAGTAGCGTGTCGCTGCGAAAAGGCATCCAGCCAGTCACGGCCGTCGGGAGCCCAATCGTCAACGTCAGCGTTTTCAGCACGCTTATTGAGTGGACAACGAATGACAAGAATTCCTGCTCATTAAGCACCAACGTTCACGTTTTGCGTGAGTTGAAGCAGCCAGTGTTATCAAAGAAGAGCCAGCAGGCGCTAGGGATGCTTCCATCCGGTTACCCGCACATCCGTGTTGGATCAGTGGCGCACACGCCACCTAGCGCCAGCCAACGACAAGCCGACCTCCGCCAGCTTATGAGCGAGCAGCCGAAAATTTTTGACGGAGCATGCCGACCGATGACTGAACCACCCTGCCATTTTCAGTTAGTAAAAAATGCCAAGCCGGTGGCCATGCGAGGCTCCCGTCCAGTATCAGTCCCCATGCTGCCGAAGCTGAAAGCCGAGCTGGACGCTCTCGAGTTCGCCGGCATCGTGCGCCGAGTGTCGAAGCTGACTGAATGGGTTCACCCTTCATTGGTGGTAATGAAGAAAAACGGTGACATCAGGCTCGTTATTGATTTTCGTGAGCTTAACGAGTGTATAATCCGGCCAAACTTTGAAACAGCCACACCCTTTCAGGCCGTGCGCACCATTCCGCCCGGAATGAGATTTTTTACTGTTATTGATGCGCTGAAAGGATATCATCAGGTGCTGCTGGACGATCCATCGATCGACTTGACAACGTTTTCCACGCCTTGTGGACGGTACCAATACCTCCGGCTTCCGTTCGGAGTGACACACGCCGGCGACGACTACTGCCGACGTGTGTCAGAGATTTTTTACGATCTCTCAAATTGTAGGCGCATTGTCGAAGACGTTCTCATCTTCTCCGCCACCTACGACGAGCACGTCAAAGCAGTGCGAACAGTGTTTGCCCGGGCAGCTGCCCACAACGTGTCGATAAATACGGCAAAAATAGTATTCGCCCAACCCGCAGTGACTTTCGGCGGTTACGTCGTAGAAGAAAACGGTTTTCGGCCAGATCCGGCGCTCAGAAGAGCAATTAGTGAATTCCCAGTGCCTAAATCAATCACCGACGTCCGTTCTTTCTTCGGGCTGTGTCAGCAAGTCGGTCATTTCTCCGACCAGTTAGCCGCCGCCTTAGACCCTCTATCTCCACTGCTCAAAGCAGGGTATGCTTGGGAGTGGACGACGCGGCATGACGAAACGTTTTGTGCGGCAAGAAAACTCCTGTCCGCAGTCCACGATTTAGCGTTTTACGACCCAAAACGGCCGACCAGTCTCCACGTCGATGCGTCGCGTCTAAATGGACTCGGATTCTTACTCAAGCAACTCGACGACTCAAAAAAATGGCGTATCGTACAAGCAGGTTCACGATTCATCTCAAGCGCCGAATCCCGCTACGCAATGATCGAACTCGAGTGCCTGAGTGCTGCGTGGGCAATGCATAACTGCCGACAGTTTTTAGAAGGACTCCCGTCTTTCGAATTAGTGACGGATCACAAGCCGTTAATCCCGATCCTTAACAGTTACGCGATGGATAAGTTAGATAATCCCCGCCTCCTGCGTTTGCGTCTGAAAATGCAGCGTTATTCATTCGTCGCCCGATGGGTGCCCGGCAAGCAGAACGCTGACGCCGACGCCCTCTCACGGGCCCCAGTTAATCACGTGACAACGAGTGATGAACTGGGGGAAGGATTGCCGTCTTTCCCTGCAAAAATCGCCATGATGAGTCTCATCGGAGCCGAATTGTCGACGGCCGACCCAACTCTCGACCCTGTGCTCGAAAAAATTGGCGCGGCAGCCATCGACCCCATCATGCTCAAATTAAGAAATCAAATAGTTGCAGGCTTCCCGAACTACAAGTGCAATTTAGACATTGACTTGCGTCGCTATTGGTGTGTGAAAGACCGGCTGACAATCGACGAATCGGACGATATGATCGTCCTTGGACCCCGTGTAGTGATTCAACAATCTCTTCGAGCAGCCATATTGCGTGATTTGTCGGCGATGCACCAAGGCGCAACAAAAATGCGTCAGTGAGCCCGACTCTCCGTGTATTGGCCTGGCATCGACAACGATATTGTGAGTGCCACCAGAAATTGTGACGAGTGCAGCAAACATATCCCGTCGTTACCACCTGAACCGTTTCGTCCGCGCCGCCCGGCAACTCGCCCTTTTGAACAAATTCACGCGGACCTAGGTGAAGTCAACGGCCGTCATTTCCTCGTCATAGTTGACAGTTTTAGTGGTTGGCCTCACGTGGTCGCATTTCGCGACATCAAAACTTCCGCTCGCGCTATCATCGGTCACATCCGTACCTTTTTCTCCAGTGTAGGAGCCCCCGTCGCCTTCTGGTCCGACAATGGGCCCCAATTTGGCGCAGCAGAATTCCGGCGCTTCCTAGCTGATTGGGGAATTATCCCCCTGACGTCTTCGCCATATTACGCCAAGTCGAACGGCCGCGCGGAGGCCGCGATCAACACCATGAAGACCCTCATTCGTGGCTCATGGACATCGGGCGCTTTTGACGAAGCAAAATTCGCGAAAAGTATCTTGCGTTTCCGCAACGCGCCACGCTCAGGTGGTGCCTCACCATCGCAGTTAGTGTTTAACCGCCCGGTTCGTGATTGTCTGCCAGCCCACCGTCGCTCGTTCGCGCCCGAGTGGCAAAAAGCAACTGACACGCTGGAAAAACGGGCGAGACAATCAAAGGAGCTGCAGATTCCCCATTACAACAAACGAACTCGACCATTGGCCGCGTTTGTTGTCGGCAACCACGTCCTGATCCAGCATCCCGTTAGTAAGCAGTGGGCCACCCCCGGAATAATCGTAGAAGTTGGCCGGCACCGAGAGTACCTCATCAAGACTCCGGCCGGAAGAATCTTCCGACGCAATCGGCGTTTTCTCTGCCCGCGCATCCAGATTTTCCCGGGCACCGGAAGCGCACCAACTGCTACTCCAATCCAGCCTGAACCGGCTCCAGCACCTCCACCGGAACCGGTCCAGCCACCAGCCGAACAACAACAACAACAACAAGACGTCCAGCCGCCGGCCGACCAGCTTCCACCAACGAACGACCCAGCACTGCCCGCCCTACGTCGGTCAACGCGTCCCCGCCAGTTGAGACGTCACTTCTTTCCAACAGATTGGACACAATAGCCTTGTTTACACCTTGTACACCCTGTGTCCTATCTATTTCTCTTTTTTGTTAAGAGCAAAGTTAACATTGTGTTAGTTATCTTTGCTTGTTGAAAGGGGCGTGTGATGACGCCGTCTGGCACCACAGCCCCCATCCCCCTTGCAGAATCTTATTCGGCCCCAAAGCTGTCTTTGCCCGCCAGTCTTATGTAGTTCTCCTTGGCCGACGGTAACGTCAACTCTATACAGATTCCGTAACCTGACTCTCTCCGCTCAGTTCACTTCTTCACAATATACTTGTATTCAATGTGAATACACTGTTATATTATGAGTTTATACTTCTACACGTAAACAGAATCAAATTTCCTTGTACTCAATGTGAATACACTGTTATATTATGAGTTTATACTTCTACATGTAAAAAGAATCAAATATACTTGTATTCAATGTGAATACACTATGATACCATGAATTTTAACTTCTATATGTAAACGGGATCAAATATACTTGTATTCAATGTGAATACACTGTGATACCATGAGTTTTAACTTCTATATGTAAACAGGATCAAATATACTTGTATTCAATGTGAATACACTGTTTTATTATGAGTTTATACTTCTACATGTAAACAGAATCAAATATACTTGTATTCAATGTGAATACACTGTTATATTATGAGTTTATACTTCTACATGTAAACAGAATCAAATATACTTGTACTCAATGTGAATACACTGTGATACCATGAGTTTTAATTTCTATATGTAAACAGGATCAAATATACTGTTATTCAATGTGAATACACTGTGATACCATGAGTTTTTACTTCTATAGGTGAACAGGATCAAAAATACTTGTATTCAATGTGAATACACTGTTATATTATGAGTTTATACTTCTACATGTAAACAGAATCAAATATACTTGTATTCAATGTGAATACACTGTTATATTATGAGTTTATACTTCTACATGTAAACAGAATCAAATATACTTGTACTCAATGTGAATACACTGTGATACCATGAGTTTTAATTTCTATATGTAAACAGGATCAAATATACTGTTATTCAATGTGAATACACTGTGATACCATGAGTTTTTACTTCTATAGGTGAACAGGATCAAAAATACTTGTATTCAATGTGAATACACTGTTATATTATGAGTTTATACTTCTACATGTAAACAGAATCAAATATACTTGTATTCAATGTGAATACACTGTTATATTATGAGTTTATACATCTACATGTAAACAGAATCAAATATACTTGTATTCAATGTGAATACACTGTGATACCATGAGTTTTAACTTCTATATGTAAACAGGATCAAATATACTTGTATTCAATGGGAATACACTGTTATATTATGAGTTTATACTTCTACATGTAAACAGAATCAAATATACTTGTATTCAATGTGAATACACTGTTATATTATGAGTTTATACTTCTACATGTAAACATAATCAAAAATACTTGTATTCAATGTGAATACACTGTGATACCATTAGTTTTAATATCTATAAGTAAACAGGATCAAATATACTGGAATTCAATGTGAATACACTGTGATACCACGAGTTTTTACTTCTATAGGTAAACAGGATCAAATATACTTGTATTCAATGTGAATACACTGTTATATTATGAGTTTATACTTCTTAATGTAAACAGAATCAAATATACTGGTATTGTTGTGGAGGCCGAGCGGTTGAATACGACCACAACCGATCTTAAAATAAAGTAGGATTCAGTAACTTACAGTTTGTATTGGGATAAACCAGGAAATAACACATAGATGAAAGGGGGATTCTTCGCGAGAGGTAGCCAGTGGATGAACAGGGCTCTCTCTTAATTGCTGTAACCAGGATCACACCTCTCGACTCGACTGTTCTCCCTGGCTTGGGAAACAGACGAACTCGGTGGTGTCCCTCTGACGGTCGATCTGCTACTCCTTGCGGCCAATCCGCAACATTCGGCCTTTCCTGACTTTTGACGATTCGAAACACATATTCACATTCAACTACACCTTTCGAGAGACAAAACGTTTCAACACAAAAAGAAAAAAAAAAAAAAAACACCAAACAAATCCCTACCCTATGGCAGCTTTTAGTGGCACTGTAAGAAGAATGGATAGCATAGACAGAAAAGAAATAAAGAACTGGACGGAAATAGACGGATGGCTTCGTTTTCAGATGGAATGATGATGGAGTTTGGATATGCAGGTGAGGTGAAAGACACATGAATGAACAATGAGAAAAAAAAAATAAATGCGGATGAAAACAAGAAAAGAAAAAAAAAACAAACAAACAAAAAAAAAACAAAAAAACAAAAAAAAAAACAAAAAAAACAAAAACAAAACACAATTCAAGCCGTGGTCAATGCCGTCCGTAGTCGTTGTGCCACCGTGGTGCTCGAGTCTGTCTACCGGCCCTTGTTCTCTGCGGTTCTCTCGGCTGGACTGGCTGTTGCTCCTCACACACTGTCTCTGACGGCAAATTCTCCTTCGGCCCTTCCGTGTTGTTGATGACTTCTCCTTCCTCCTCTGAGTCAAAACTTTCTTCTTCTTCTTCCGAATAGTCTCCCTGCTCCCACTCGACATCATCACGAGCGTGAAAGCGGCGGATCTGACACACATGAGCGTTGAATCTTCTAAACTTGGTTTTCTTCCGCTTTGCGGGCAAGTCCTCCATCAAATAAGTCGTGTCACAAACTTTCTTCACCACTTGATACGGACCAACAAATTTCGGCAAAAACTTTTTTGTTTTACCCTTCTTTGTTAATTTGCGTCTCGTTTTGAGTACAAGTTCACCAACACGTAAATCCTGAGTCACTCGGCGACTACGGTCAACACGCTCTTTCACTTTTCGTTGTTTCTCGATAATTCTGAGTCTTGCAGCTTCTCGTAGATCAGCCACTCGTTTCACAAACACTGCATATGGTTCCGGACGTTCTGGTGGCCACGGGAACTTATTTTCTTGTGCCATCACTGGACGTCTGCCGTAGACCATCTCGAAAGGGGTGATTTCGGTTGTTGATTGCCTCGCTGTGTTAACTGCTAGCGCTGCTCCTTGTAGTTTCACGTCCCAATCCGTGTGTGTCGTGTTCAGGTATGCTGCAATCGCCAATGTTGCTGTCCTATTCAGCCTCTCACACAGCCCGTTCGTTTGCGGATGTTCTGGGGTAGCCGGAATAGGGTCGATTCTCCACTCTGTCATTTTAGCGTCGAACTCTTTGGATGAAAAAGCGGGACCTTGATCACTTACGAGCCTTTTCGGATGGCTATGGCGGTGGATGATGTTATCTTGAATAAACGGAATGACGTGGTTGGTTGACGTGTCTGGAACGGCTGCCACTTCCACCCACTTCGTCAGATAATCGATCGCCACAATTACATGCTTGTTTCCGGAATCGGTCGTTTGAAGAGGACCCAGATGATCAATGCCTAACATTTCAAATGCGTGAGCTGGCGGTGAAATCGGTTGTAATCTTCCGACGGTTTGACCAACGGCATGCTTGTGCAATTGACAGTACATACAAGAAGAAACATATTTTTTTACACTAGCAAACATTTTAGGCCACCAATAGCGCTCACTAACCCTTGCGAAAGTCTTTTCCCTTCCCATATGCCCTGCATGGGAATCATCATGACAACTTTTGAGAATTTTCCTACGAAGAACGGAGGGGACAACAAGAAGAAATTTCCTACCGGGACCAGAATTCTTTTTATATAACACTTTTTTATGTACAACAAACTCATGAGGTTTTCTACCGGGGTTTGGGTAACTTAAATCTAAACAAATTTTACGGAATTGGCTGTCCACCTGCTGGAGGAAGGCCAATTCATGCGGAGCATAGCCCGAAGGCTTATTACTTTGCAAAACACAAATAACATGATCTGTCTCACATTCCGGCAATTCTCCGTCCGGATTGCGAGAGAGAGCATCCGCCATAACATTACTTGTACCTTTTAAATGGCGTACCTCAAAATCGTACTCCTGTAATGAAAGAATCCATCTTGCAAATTTACCACTTAACTCTTTCTTTGTATACATCCATTTTACCGCTGAGCTATCCGTTTCTACCAAAAACCGACGTCCATAAATGTATGAACGAAATTTCTTAAGCGTCCAAACGAGCGCAAGACATTCTAGCTCGTTCGCATGATAACGCGATTCCGCGTCTGATAGCGTTCTACTTACAAATGCCACTGGCCGTGGCCCAGCCCCATCATCTTGTAGTAACACGGCACCTAATCCCAAGTTGCTTGCATCAGTTTGAATGACTACATCTAGTTTCTCATTGAAATGGGCCAGGACGGGTGCGGATGTCAAATACTGCACTAATTTCTGTTTGGCCGACTGCTGCTTCTCCGACCAAATCCAAGGCGCATTTTTCTTGAGTAAACCGTAAAGCGGGCTGGCAACAGCCGCAAAATCTGGGATGAAGCGTCTGAAATAAGAAGCTAGGCCTAAGAAACCCCGTAATGATTTAACATCATGCGTTTTAAAATTAACAAGAGCTTGAACTTTATCCGGATGCGGGTGGATGCCGTTTCCATCAATCACGTGACCTAAATGCTCTACTCGAGACGTTGCAAACACACATTTTTCTACGTTTAGAGTCAAACCTGCTTTTTCTAGTGCCATGAGAACAAGCTCCAGTCGTTCTTGATGTTCTTGGAAATTCCTGCCAAAAACCAGCACATCATCCAAATAGACGAGACACATGTGCCATTTCAAACGCGACAGCACTTTATCCATCAATCTCTGGAAGGTCGATGGCGCGTTATTCAGCCCAAAAGGAAGGCGTCGAAATTCGTAAAGTCCATCTGGTGTAATAAATGCGGTCTTGCACTGATCTTTTTCTGCCACTGGAACCTGACAATAGCCGCTAGCTAAATCGAGACTTGAAAAAAATTTAGCGCCCGATAGGCGATCAAAAACGTCATCAATTAATGGCAACGGGTACACATCTCTCTTAGTGACTAAATTTAATCTTCTATAATCTATACAAAATCGATGACTACCATCTTTTTTTCTTACCAACACAACCGGAGCTGACCAAGGGCTTGACGAAGGCCGGATCATTCCTGCTCTCATCATCTTGGCCACTTCGTCAACGATTATTTCTCTTTCATACCTTGACACTCACGGTACGGTGAGTGGTCACGGTCTCCGATCAGCACGGTACGGTGCTGATCGGACTGGCTGCGCGTCGCCCGTGTCAATCAAGTGTTCGGCCTGGTCCGTTTTACCAATCTGACCCTCTTTATTAGGGAAGCATCTCCAGCGTCGCTTGATAACATTCAACAAACTGATTTTCTCTTCCTCCGACAATTCATCGCCGAGTCTCAGCTTCTGGACCCATGATGGACAAGGCTTCGGCACTGATTCTTCTGCTGTCGCTGTACAGATGATGGGTGAATTTGCTTTCTTTGTCTCAATCGTCACTTCCGCTTCTAGGTCGATGTTAATCATCGTGATCAGGTCACGCCTCTTGAATTGTAGTGGTCCAGACTGTAAGTTGACAATCGGGACTTTGAGTTTGCCTTTCTTGATTTGCACTACTGCTGATGGCACCATCCACTCTTTTCCTGGGTGAGAGCAGCGATTTATCTTTACTGCTCCATTTCCGGTGAATTTTCTTTGTATTTTCGCCGCGACAAACATCATAGAATCACCTGGAATAGACACTGAATCAATTAATTTAACGGCGAGTCCCGCACGGCAACGTTTTGGTGTAGACTCTTCGTCGTACATCTCAATCAGTTCGTCTGAAACATTTAAACTCTCCTCAGGGATTTCTTCAACTTCGTCTGCGAATCTCACTTTCAATCTCTTTTTCTTCTTTTTCAATTCTTCACACTTTTTACAATCAACAATGTTTTTACTTTCTTCATCCTTATTAATATCCGTACCCTTCCCTTCTAAAACAAGTCTCCCTCCCCTTACAACAAGGTTCGTTTTACTACTCACTATCCAGTCTACCCCCAAAGTTAAACAAAAAGGTGATGTTTTAATTACTGCTACTTCTGACAACTTCGTCTTTTTACCCTCCCAACCAATAATTAAAGAACAAAATGAGTCTACTGGCACGATCTTATTATCAACACCTCGTAACTTATACTTTCCCTCACCTGATCTCAACGCCATCTTTCCCAACTTACTGGCCGCACTGAATTTAATGGCGCTACCGGAGGCTCCTGAGTCTACGAGTGCTACTACTTCGCCAATTTTATCTACAATTACTTTAATCAAGGGAAGGAGAGGGCGGCAAGGTAGAGAAGCATAGCTGGTCAACAATGGCCTTGCCTCTAACGACCAGCGCTTGTGTTTTCCGGCCGTGTCGGACAGTAACGAGCTTTATGGCCCGTATTGTGACAGATCCAACATTCCATCGGAGGTCTTGCTGCTCCAGGTGGACCTCCTCGGCCTCTTCCTACACTCCTGCTGACCGTCAAGCTCTCCAATTTAGACGCCAACTCTGTTACCAACTTGTCGCTGAAGCTTTTGAACGCTGCTGTCAAATCAGGCTGGAGTGGTGGCTGAGTATTCGCTTGACGATTTGGTGCCACTTAGTCCGGTCGGGCTAGCAAAAAGTGTATGTTGAACCCCAAACAAATAGTAATAAGTTTTTTTTTACATGAGCTGTGTTTATATCCCTTTGATCTATGCCCTGTTAAAAAGCTCCCGAAAAATATTAATATTTAGTGTACTTATTTTAATTTTTAAAATATGCGTGTTTTTGTGAATCGATTAAAACTTTAAAAATACAAGAAAATAGAAATTTGAAAAAATGAACTTTGTTAGTTATTCCCTCATTTATATTCTGGCAAAATTTTGTTTACATAACTTTAAAAGTGTGAAATTGACAGCCACTTTTAGCTGGTCACCTCCTTTTTTTCCCCCTTAAAAAAGCGTCCGTGTTTTACACGGCTCTTATGTAAAAAGCATGACAACGAAAATCGTTGCCGATAGTGAACTAGAGTTCGCTGCTCATCCGTTAAGGTCTCATTTTAATCGGCGGTTTATCTTTTACCACCCCAATAAATGATTCCCGGGAGCTAGTTTTACTTTTCAAGTTATTTCATGAAATATAAACCCAATTTTCCCCAAATTTTCTTACTCCACGTTCTAGTTTCCGTCACACCCGCAGTGAGCGCTGTGGCGTTCTGTTTTGTTTTTTCTTTTTCTTTTTTCTTCACTAATTTTCACACTAATTTTCACAATTTTCTTCACCATCACTCAAATTGCATATCACACATTTAAAGATATCTGGTGCCATTTTTGAATTTCAAAAAATGTAAACAAAACAGAACGTCACAGCGCCTACTGCGGGTGTGACGGAAACTAGAACGTGTAGTAAGAAAATTTGGGGAAAATTGGGTTTATATTTCATAAAATAACTTGAAAAGTAAAACTAGCTCCCGGGAATCATTTATTGGGGTGGTAAAAGATAAACCGCCGATTAAAATGAGACCTTAACGGATGAGCAGCGAACTCTAGTTCACTATCGGCAACGATTTTCGTTGTCATGCTTTTTACATAAGAGCCGTGTAAAACACGGACGCTTTTTTAAGGGGGAAAAAAAGGAGGTGACCAGCTAAAAGTGGCTGTCAATTTCACACTTTTAAAGTTATGTAAACAAAATTTTGCCAGAATATAAATGAGGGAATAACTAACAAAGTTCATTTTTTCAAATTTCTATTTTCTTGTATTTTTAAAGTTTTAATCGATTCACAAAAACACGCATATTTTAAAAATTAAAATAAGTACACTAAATATTAATATTTTTCGGGAGCTTTTTAACAGGGCATAGATCAAAGGGATATAAACACAGCTCATGTAAAAAAAAACTTATTACTATTTGTTTGGGGTTAAAACCTAGCCCGACCGGACTAACTTCTGGTCTCGCTGACACATCCAGTTGCTCCAGCTGCTGGATTCGCGTAATGAAAGCTGGAATATCAATTGGCGCGGCTGCTGTCATGGCGGCTACATGCTCCCATCTGGCCAGGCCGTTAATCAAAAAAGGAATGGCGTCTCGTTCCGTGAGAGGTGTTGGTGAAAGACGACACAGTCGAAATTTATCTAGCGCATACTCCATCCCCGATTCATTTGGCTGTTGAATTCTGTCTTGCATTAGTCGATTCCGATCTGCAAAAGACAATCGTCTAGAAAAATTAGTAACCAATGCCGCCGACCACGTTGCCCAATCGCCATGCATGTGACCGGTCTGAACATGCCATAAAAGAGCCGTTTTTAATAAACGTCTTATTCCAACTTGCAGTCTATGAGCATCCGTCCAACCTTCTGAAATTGCTACTCTATCGATATGATCAATAAATCGCTGGACGTCCTCATCGACACGTCCTTCAAACTTTGGAATGCTATCAACTACTGAACTAGAGGGTCTATTTACTAATGGTCCTGCAGTTATCAGATTCCGTAACGCGGTGTTCTCGGCCCGTTGAGTCTGTAGTGCCTGCAGCAAGTCATCGTGCTTCTGCTGCTGTTGTGCTCTATCGTTCGCAGCCGCTTGGGTGAATGCCGTGAGTGCCTGTATGAGGTCATCGTTGGTTGCCATCGTCACTGGACTCAATCTAGCCAAAATGCGCGAAGGTCTTGTCGGTGATGATGCTTGAATAGGGATATTCCCTGCTGTTGCTTGAGCTGTAGAGGCACTTGCTCTTGTAATCGTCTGAAACGGAACTGTCTGTTGCTTTGGACGTTTAGACATACGATAGCTTCCTAAATGAAAAAAATTTCCCACAAAAAACAACTCGAAACAAATTAGCTTCACACGCGGCCCTCCTAATTTACTGACCACGTGTCTCCCGTATTCGTCTGCCCTTGCTATCGTGAAATTAAAGTCACTCACACACAATAGTAATGAGAGGAGTGGACGCGCGAAAGCGAGAATGATTGAACCAATGAGAGGGGGTGAGGGTGGCGGAGAGAGAGAAAGAAAAAAAAAAAAAAAAGTAAGACAAGAAAGAGGCTGGAGAGAGAAGAATGTTTGGTGGGTGTAGAGGATAAGAACAATGAACGCGCGGCAAAAAATATTTCGCGAGAAGGAAACCAATATGAAATAGAAAAAAGAATGGCGTCTCTGAAGATACCCAATCAAAACGAGAAAACTGATAGCTTAGGCCATAAAGAAAGGGAAGAAAAAAAAAAAAAAATTCGGAACGGAATTCACGTGGCAAGTCTAACAAAAAAAAAAATAGCGAGACTTTTCTATGGCCACGTCCCGACGCTGTCACCAATTGTTGTGGAGGCCGAGCGGTTGAATACGACCACAACCAGTAAACGATCTTAAAATAAAGTAGGATTCAGTAACTTACAGTTTGTATTGGGATAAACCAGGAAATAACACATAGATGAAAGGGGGATTCTTCGCGAGAGGTAGCCAGTGGATGAACAGGGCTCTCTCTTAATTGCTGAAACCAGGATCACACCTCTCGACTCGACTGTCCTCCCTGGCTTGGGAAACAGACGAACTCGGTGGTGTCCCTCTGACGGTCGATCTGCTACTCCTTGCGGCCAATCCGCAACAGTATTCAATGTGAATACACTGTTATATTATGAGTTTATACTTCTACATGTAAACAGAATCAAATATACTTGTACTCAATGTGAATACACTGTGATACCATGAGTTTTAATTTCTATATGTAAACAGGATCAAATATACTGTTATTCAATGTGAATACACTGTGATACCATGAGTTTTTACTTCTATAGGTGAACAGGATCAAAAATACTTGTATTCAATATGAATACACTGTTATATTATGAGTTTATACTTCTACATGTAAACAGAATCAAATATACTTGTATTCAATGTAAATACACTGTTATATTATGAGTTTATACATCTACATGTAAACAGAATCAAATATACTTGTATTCAATGTGAATACACTGTGATACCATGAATTTTAACTTCTATATGTAAACAGGATCAAATATACTTGTATTCAATGGGAATACACTGTTATATTATGAGTTTGTACTTCTACATGTAAACAGAATCAAATAAACTTGTATTCAATGTGAATACACTGTTATATTATGAGTTTATACTTCTACATGTAAACATAATCAAAAATACTTGTATTCAATGTGAATACACTGTGATACCATTAGTTTTAATATCTATAAGTAAACAGGATCAAATATACTGGAATTCAATGTGAATACACTGTGATACCATGAGTTTTTACTTCTATAGGTAAACAGGATCAAATATACTTGTATTCAATGTGAATACACTGTTATATTATGAGTTTATACTTCTAAATGTAAACAGAATCAAATATACTTGTATTCAATGTGAATACACTGTTATATTATGAGTTTATACTTCTACATGTAAACAGAATCAAATATACTTGTATTCAATGTGAATACACTGTTATATTATGAGTTTATACTTCTACATGTAAACAGAATAAAATATACTTGTATTCAATGTGAATACACTGTGATATTATGAGTTTATACTTCTACATGTAAACAGAATCAAATATACTTGTATTCAATAAGAACACACTGTTATACCATGACTTTTTACTTCTATATGTAAACAGGATCAAATATACTTGTATTCAATGTGAATACACTGTTATATTATAAGTTTATACTTCTACATGTCAACAGAATCAAATATACTTGTATTCAATGTGAATACACTGTGATACCATGAGTTTTAACTTCTATATGTAAACAGGATCAAATATACTTGTATTCAATGTGAATACACTGTTATACCATGAGTTTTTACTTCTATATGTAAACAGGATCAAATATACTTGTATTCAATGTGAATACACTGTTATATTATGAGTTTATACTTCTACATATAAACAGAATCAAATATACTTGTATTCAATGTGAAAACACTGTTATATTATGAGTTTATACTTCTACATGTAAACAGAATCAAATATACTTGTATTTAATAAGAATACACTGTTATACCATAAGTTTTTACTTCTATATGTAAACAGGATCAAATATACTTGTATTCAATGTGAATACACTGTTATATTATGAGTTTATACTGCTACATGTAAACAGAATCAACTATACTTGTATTCAATGTGAATACACTGTTATACCATGAGTTTTTACTTCTATATGTAAACAGGATCAAATATACTTGTATTCAATGTGAATACACTGTTATATTATGAGTTTATACTTCTACATGTAAACAGAATCAAATATACTTGTATTCAATGTGATTACACTGTTATATTATGAGTTTATACTTCTACATGTAAACAGAATCAAATTTACTTGTATTCAATGTGAATACACTGTGATACCATGAGTTTTAACTTCTATATGTAAACAGGATCAAATATACTTGTATTTAATGTGAATACACTGTTATACCATGAGTTTCTACTTATATATGTTAACAGGAACAAATATACTTGTATTCAATGTGAATACACTGTTATATTATGAGTTTATACTTCTACATGTAAACAGAATCAAATATACTTGTATTCAATGTGAATACACTGTTATATTATGAGTTTATACTTCTTCATGTAAACAGAATCAAATATACTTGTATTCAATAAGAATACACTGTTATATCATGAGTTTTTACTTCTATATGTAAACAGGATCAAATATACTTGTATTCAATGTGAATACACTGTTATATTATGAATTTATACTTCTACATGTAAACAGAATCAAATATACTTGTATTCAATGTGAATACACTGTTACACCATGAGTTTTTACTTCTATATGTAAATAGGATCAAATATATTTGTATTCAATGTGAATACACTGTTATATTATGAGTTTATACTTCTACATGTAAACAGAATCAAATATACTTGTATTCAATAAGAATACACTGTTATATCATGAGTTTTTACTTCTATATGTAAACAGGATCAAATATACTTGTATTCAATGTGAATACACTGTTATATTATGAGTTTATACTTCTACATGTAAACAGAATCAAATATACTTGTATTCAATAAGAATTCACTGTTATACCATGACTTTTTACTTCTGTATGTAAACAGGATCAAATATACTTGTATTCAATGTGAATACACTGTTATATTATGAGTTTATACTTCTACAAGTAAACAGAATCAAATATACTTGTATTCAATGTGAATACACTGTGATACCATGTGTTTTAACTTCTATATGTAAACAGGATCAAATATACTTGTATTCAATGTGAATACACTGTTATACCATGAGTTTTTACTTTTATATGTAAACAGGATCAAATATACTTGTATTCAATGTGAATACACTGTTATATTATGAGTTTATACTTCTACATGTAAACAGAATCAAATATACTTGTATTCAATGTGAAAACACTGTTATATTATGAGTTTATACTTCTACATGTAAACAGAAGCAAATATACTTGTATTCAATAAGAATACACTGTTATATCATGAGTTTTTACTTCTATATGTAAACAGGATCAAATATACTTGTATTCAATGTGAATACACTGTTATATTATGAGTTTATACTTCTACATGTAAACAGAATCAAATATACTTGTATTCAATGTGAATACACTGTTACACCATGAGTTTTTACTTCTATATGTAAATAGGATCAAATATATTTGTATTCAATGTGAATACACTGTTATATTATGAGTTTATACTTCTACATGTAAACAGAATCAAATATACTTGTATTCAATAAGAATACACTGTTATATCATGAGTTTTTACTTCTATATGTAAACAGGATCAAATATACTTGTATTCAATGTGAATACACTGTTATATTATGAGTTTATACTTGTACATGTAAACAGTATCAAATATACTTGTATTCAATAAGAATTCACTGTTATACCATGACTTTTTACTTCTATATGTAAACAGGATCAAATATACTTGTATTCAATGTGAATACACTGTTATATTATGAGTTTATACTTCTACATGTAAACAGAATCAAATATACTTGTATTCAATGTGAATACACTGTGATACCATGTGTTTGAACTTCTATATGTAAACAGGATTAAATATACTTGTATTCAATGTGAATACACTGTTATACCATGAGTTTTTACTTTTATAGGTAAACAGGATCAAATATACTTGTATTCAATGTGAATACACTGTTATATTATGAGTTTATACTTCTACATGTAAACAGAATCAAATATACTTGTATTCAATGTGAAAACACTGTTATATTATGAATTTATACTTCTACATGTAAACAGAATCAAATATACTTGTATTTAATAAGAATACACTGTTATACCATAAGTTTTTACTTCTATATGTAAACAGGATCAAATATACTTGTATTCAATGTGAATACACTGTTATATTATGAGTTTATACTTCTACATGTAAACAGAATCAACTATACTTGTATTCAATGTGAATACACTGTTATACCATGAGTTTTTACTTCTATATGTAAACAGGATCAAATATACTTGTATTCAATGTGAATACACTGTTATATTATGAGTTTATACTTCTACATGTAAACAGAATCAAATACACTTGTATTTAATAAGAATACACTGTTATACCATAAGTTTTTATTTCTATATGTAAACAGGATCAAATATACTTGTATTCAATGTGAATACACTGTTATATTATGAGTTTATACTTCTACATGTAAACAGAATCAACTATAATTGTATTCAATGTGAATACACTGTTATACCATGAGTTTTTACTTCTATATGTAAACAGGATCAAATATACTTGTATTCAATGTGAATACACTGTTATATTATGAGTTTATACTTCTACATGTAAACAGAATCAAATATACTTGTATTCAATGTGATTACACTGTTATATTATGAGTTTATACTTCTACATGTAAACAGAATCAAATTTACTTGTATTCAATGTGAATACACTGTGATACCATGAGTTTTAACTTCTATATGTAAACAGGATCAAATATACTTGTATTTAATGTGAATACACTATTATACCATGAGTTTCTACTTATATATGTTAACAGGAACAAATATACTTGTATTCAATGTGAATACACTGTTATATTATGAGTTTATACTTCTACATGTAAACAGAATCAAATATACTTGTATTCAATGTGAATACACTGTTATATTATGAGTTTATACTTCTACATGTAAACAGAATCAAATATACTTGTATTCAATAAGAATACACTGTTATATCATGAGTTTTTACTTCTATATGTAAACAGGATCAAATATACTTGTATTCAATGTGAATACAATGTTATATTATGAGTTTATACTTCTACATGTAAACAGAATCAAATATACTTGTATTCAATAAGAATACACTGTTATATCATGAGTTTATACTTCTACATGTAAACAGAAGCAAATATACTTGTATTCAATAAGAATACACTGTTATATCATGAGTTTTTACTTCTATATGTAAACAGGATCAAATATACTTGTATTCAATGTGAATACACTGTTATATTATGATTTTTTACTTCTACATGTAAACAGAATCAAATATACTTGTATTCAATGTGAATACACTGTTACACCATGAGTTTTTACTTCTATATGTAAATAGGATCAAATATATTTGTATTCAATGTGAATACACTGTTATATTATGAGTTTATACTTCTACATGTAAACAGAATCAAATATACTTGTATTCAATAAGAATACACTGTTATATCATGAGTTTTTACTTCTATATGTAAACAGGATCAAATATACTTGTATTCAATGTGAATACACTGTTATATTATGAGTTTATACTTCTACATGTAAACAGTATCAAATATACTTGTATTCAATAAGAATTCACTGTTATACCATGACTTTTTACTTCTATATGTAAACAGGATTAAATATACTTGTATTCAATGTGAATACACTGTTATATTATGAGTTTATTCTTCTACATGTAAACAGAATCAAATATACTTGTATTCAATGTGAATACACTGTGATACCATGTGTTTTAACTTCTATATGTAAACAGGATCAAATATACTTGTATTCAATGTGAATACACTGTTATACCCTGAGTTTTTACTTTTATAGGTAAACAGGATCAAATATACTTGTATTCAATGTGAATACACTGTTATATTATGAGTTTATACTTCTACATGTAAACAGAATCAAATATACTTGTATTCAATGTAAAAACACTGTTATATTATGAATTTATACTTCTACATGTAAACAGAATCAAATATACTTGTATTTAATAAGAATACACTGTTATACCATAAGTTTTTACTTCTATATGTAAACAGGATCAAATATACTTGTATTCAATGTGAATACACTGTTATATTATGAGTTTATACTTCTACATGTAAACAGAATCAACTATACTTGTATTCAATGTGAATACACTGTTATACCATGAGTTTTTACTTCTATATGTAAACAGGATCAAATATACTTGTATTCAATGTGAATACACTGTTATATTATGAGTTTATACTTCTACATGTAAACAGAATCAAATATACTTGTATTCAATGTGATTACACTGTTATATTATGAGTTTATACTTCTACATGTAAACAGAATCAAATATACTTGTATTCAATGTGAATACACTGTGATTCCATGAGTTTTAATTTCTATATGTAAACAGGATCAAATATACTTGTATTTAATGTGAATACACTTTTATACCATGAGTTTCTACTTATATATTGTAGCGAATGGTTTCTTGCTAGTTCAAGAAATACGAGAGTGGCGTGAGAGAGAGAGCTTTGACGCCCGTTCTCACCCTCCGTTATGGATGTAACGGAGAGACTCGCCATCCGTCAGCAATGGTCATGTTACTTCCTCCAATCGCTTAGCCTTGAATGGACGGAAGAGCCGAACGATTAAAAAGCCGGGGGGACTTGAGTAGGCGGGCAGTTTTGTGTTAGTCGTGAGTTATTTTCATTCTCTTTGCTAAGTGTAGTTAGTTTTTCTGTCTTGGTGTTACCCTCTTCTATTGCATCTTGTGTACTTGTGAGTGTTGATCAAAAACCCCTAATAAATAGTGTTACCCCGTGATCGCTCGTGACATGGTGGAGATCAGGGTACACCTGCCTGCTAGAGTAAGGTAAGACTAAACAGGGTTTTCTTTTGTGAAGGTAATAGTGGAGTAAGGAACTAGGAGGCGGGTACTGTTGAGAGGTCCTTTGGAAGTGCGACCAGCGGGTACGGTTACCTTAAATTGCTTGGGCATAGGACCACAGTCCCGGCCGAACTTCTTACCCCTCTGTTTTCCCTCACTACCTGTGAAGACCTTGCTCTGTGGGTAAAATAGGTGTACGGGGGAACCTTGAGACCGGAGAGTCGTACGATTTCCGTTTAAGGGGGTAGATGAATTTTGGTCAACCTAGGCAAAGTAAAAGGATAAGAGGGATCGCAGCTTCACCTGAAAGGGAAGCTAGCGAGCGAGGAAGGCAAGGGAGTGAGTTGGAGGTTAAGCCGGAGGTCCTGGCGGGAGCTTGCGTGGACGCAGGGACTCAGACTTCACCCTCGATCGGCCATTTAGCTTCAAATCTTGGAGCTGAATCCCAGAATCCGATCGGAGGTGTAGGTGGTCAGACCCAGGTTGTTTGTAATTATCAGAGGTTGCGAGCGCAACAGAGGCCCCGGGATAGTGGGATTGGGGAGCAAACGGTGGTAGAACCTGCGAGTACCTCTGAGGAGGTAGTGGGAAGAGTGCGGGCATCGACGTATCCACTCGCTCCAGGTAGTGAGTCCGCTAGTAGACGCGAGCTTGTCGAGAGCGGGGTAGAAGGTACATTCAACGCTGAATCCCTTCAGTGGGACTCGGGGGATTTGCGTGAGATTTGGTTAGAGCCGAGACACTCAGAGGGGGAAGACTCTAGCGAAGACCCAGGTAGATTAAGTTCCCAGGGTGGGAGAGGCCTGAGTGTCTTATCGGGAGATTCGCCGGGAGAGACTTCGAGTGACGACGAGAGAGAGTCAAGTAGCGAATTTTCTAGCGCTTCGAGTGTCCCTTCCTCTGTACCCCCTTTAGCAATGGCCCAACGAGCACCCGCACCGCAGCTGAAATACCGTGCTCCCCCAATTTTCTTCGGGAAAAAGGACGAGGATGCCGCCGATTGGCTGGAGCGCTACGAAAGTACCGCTCACTACAACCGTTGGGGAAACAATGAAAAAGCGGAAAATTTTGGGATGCATTTAGACGGGGCAGCCCGTAAATGGTTCCTTTGTTCGGGCGCTCCTGCCCAATGGGAGGATATCCCGGCGGTGGCAGCGGCGCCAGGGGTAGCGGCTGTGCCGGCAGTGCCCGGGCTACGAACAAGGTTCCTAACGGAATTTCAGTCGCAGCATTATAGTCGTTACCAAGAAGCTCGGTTACGCCAGCGCAAGCAGGGCATTGAGGAGTCGGGAATCGAGTACTTTTATGACGTAATCGATTTATGTCGTAAGGTAGACCCGGGGATGACCGAAGAGGCGAAAGTTGATTATCTTTTTAGGGGGCTGAAACCCACCTTGTTGGAGAAGATTTGGATTGTTAGCCCTAAAACGTCCGCAGAATTTTTGGCAGCTCTGAAATTGCACTCGGAAGCCTCAGAATTGGCTAATCGACCTGACTGGGCCATTAGCGTCCTAGGCGCTGCGAAGGGAGGGCGCCGCCTCAGAAGGATGCGAGGGATGAGTTACGCGATTTAGTGCTTGAGCTAAAGGCTGAACTCGCAAAGTTGAAGCGAGCGGATAAATCCACGGGGTCTACCACTAAGCGGGAGGGGGTGAGGTCCCCTCAGAGCTCGGTTTCGTTTGCGTCTCGTACAGCAGACGGGAAACCAATTTGCCATAGGTGTGGGAAGGCAGGCCACATAGCTCGTTTTTGTATGGCGGAAAAGGTGAATGACAAAAAGAAGGAACCGGCGCGGCAACGGACGGAGGGAGGACGAGACGACTCACCGGATGGCCGGAAGGGGAACCGGAAGGAAGACAGAAGGGACGCGTCGCGGACCAGTGGGGCAACTCGCGAGAAGAAAGTCGAGAGTCGCGAGGCCCGAGACAGTGACGGGGTTAGTGTCGGAATGGTCTCAACCGATGAAGATGAAGCTGAGGAACCCACGGTTCTACTCATAGATTCCTCACGTTTAATTACCGAAACTGTAACCTGTCAAGGGGTGGATATCCGGGCCGTAATCGACACTGGCGCCGTAGTGTCAGTCGCGTCCCCCGAGTTGCAGCGTAAGCTACAGAGGGAACGGGTGGAGTGGGACGGGCCGTCAGTGGTAATGGTGAATGGGCAAAAGGCCCCCCACTAGGTGCCATGGAGTTAGAAATCCAGCACCAGGGGAAAAGAGCCAGCGGACGAGTACTAGTACTCGAGATGAGGGGCATCGAGCTGCTGCTGGGAAATGATTTCCTTAGTCAGTTTAAAAGGCTGCAAATAAACTACGATGCAGAGCGCCCGGAGTTGTTGCTAGGAAGTATAGTGGAGGAGTTGGCTGACGAAGAAGAACACAAATCAAGCCCGAAGATAGTGACAAAAAAGGCTAGAATGCTCCCTCCCCGGGCCATAGTTCCGGTTGAGATTGAACCGGCGAACTTGGGCAAAGCAACCTGGATGATTGAGCCCTCCGAGCACCTCTCACGAGTTAAGGGAATCACCACTGGGAAGGTGCTAGTGTCGGCTGACCCTCTACTTGATCGCGTGCTTATCGTAAACTGGGCAAATAGTAAGACGTATTTACGGGAGGGCACGGTGTTGGGTCAGATAGAAATCGTTGATTCATCAGTAGTTTCCATTGAAGAAGCGGCACCGCAAAGAGAGGGTGCGGCTGTCATGCACATGTCAGAGGAAGCCCGCCCTGGGCCGTCGCAACCGGGTGTCATCCCCCGCGAAGCTTTTAGAAAGCAAGTCTCGACTGACCTCCCCGCCGCACACGCTGAGAAGCTAATAGACGTGCTCGAAGAGTTTGGCGCCTGTTTCGCCCTTAAAGATGGTGAGCTAGGGATGTGCCGTAAAGCAGTGCATCGAATCAACACCGGAGCTGCCGCACCAGTGCACCAACCGCCGTACAAAAGCGCATGGAAGGAGAGGGCGATAGTGCAGGAGCAGGTGGACGAGATGTTGCAAAAGGGAGTAATCGAGCGCTCCAGTAGCCCCTGGGCTTCCCCGGTCGTTTTGGTGAAAAAAAGATGGGAGCTGGAGGTTTTGCGTGGATTATCGGCGGTTGAACGCCATCTCGGTGAAGGACGTATATCCCTTACCGAGAATAGAGGAAACGTTATCTCGTCTGGGGAATGCTTGTGTTTTTAGTACAATCGACCTCGAGAGCGGGTACTGGCAAGTACCCCTCCACGAGGCCGATAAAGAAAAGACGGCCTTTGTGACGCCGGACGGTCTTTACCAGTTCTTAGTGATGCCGTTTGGTTTGGCCACGGCCCCAGGGACTTTCCAACGGATGATGGATTTAGTGCTTACAGGTCTCAGGTGGACAGTCTGCCTCGTCTACCTGGACGACATTATTATTTACGCGGCTGGGGTTGACGAGCATTTGAGCCGAGTCCGTCAAGTCTTGTCTACCCTACAAGGAGCGGGGTTGAAGATCAAGTTAGTTAAGTGCCAGTTCGGGGCGGGCGAGATCAAGGCTCTAGGTCATGTAATCAGTGGGTTAGGTATTCGCCCAGACCCCGAAAAGATAAATGCCGTCGTCAATTTCCCTACCCCCACCTCGTTCAGAAGGCCCAGTGAAAGACTGAAATGTGTGCGTAGCTTTGTGGGGCTGTGTTCGTATTACCGCAGATTTATCCCTCAGTTCGCGCATTCTGCTAAACCCCTGACGGACATGTTTAAGAAAGGGGGGTGTTTTGTATGGGAAGCGCCACAAGAGACGAGTTTTTTCGCCTTGAAGCAAGCCCTGGCCCGAACGGCCACTCTAGCCTATCCCGACTTTAATAAGCCATTTGAAATTCACCCCGACGCGTGTGATTACGGCCTAGGGGCCGTACTATTGCAACGCGTCGACAATGTTGAGAGACCACTAGCGTATGCGAGTCGACTCCTGTCCAAGAGTGAGTGTAACTACTCCATAACAGAAAAGGAGTGCTTGGCTCTAGTGTGGGCTGTGAAGAAGTTCCGCAGTTACATCTGGGGAATGGAGACTCTGGTGGTGACCGACCACCACGCCCTTTGCTGGCTGCTGACGAAGAAAGATCTAGCGGGACGCCTAGCCCGTTGGAGTCTCCAACTCCAGGAGTTTTTACTGCGTATCGCGTACCGAAACGGGCGATTACACTCGGACGCCGATGCACTGTCTCGTTACCCAGCTGACGCAACTCTGGAGCTTCCTGAGGAATTACAGTGCATGTTTGCCGCTCTGAGTATCGACCTAGAGACCAAAGGTGCAATCCTGAGTGCCCAAAAAGCCGAGTGGAGTCGCGCATTTTCTGAACTGGAAGAGGGGAAGCGATATCCCCAATTCCGTCTCAGAGATGGAATGCTATGTCGAGCGCAAGAAAGAGAGGACGGCCTCCTTTTACGATTGTGTATCCCTCAGTCCTTCCGAGAGGAAGTGATGCGTGCCTGCCACCATGACATTACTGCGGGACATTTGGGGTTAACACGGACCCTCCACAAGGTGCAAGCTCGGTATTACTGGCCGGGTATGGGAAATGACATTCGTGAATTCGTGCGGAAGTGCCGCGAGTGTCAGTCGCGCAAACCGATATACCAGCGTCCGGCTGGATACATGGAGATCCAGCAGAGTGAGCATCCCTTCGAGAGACTGGGCATGGACATTCTAGGCCCTTTCTAGGCCCTTTCCTCAGTCCAAAACTGGTAACACCAACATCGTTGTTGCCGTGGACTACGTTACAAAGTGGGCGGAGACTAAGGCTCTGCCGAGAGCGGACGCCGCGGAGGTGGCTGACTTTTTAGTGAAAAGTGTGTTGTTGCGTCACGGAGCCCCTCGTCAGTTGACAACCGATCAAGGACGCTGTTTTATGGCCGAGGTGACACGAAAGGTACTACAGGCGATGGAAACCAACCATACGCCCACCACGGCATACCGGCCTCAGGCGAATGGTTTGGTCGAACGGCTGAATCATACTCTGGCTGATATGTTATCTATGTATGTAAGTGCGGATCACCGGGATTGGGATGAATCCTTACCATACGTTACCTTTGCCTACAATACCAGTCGTCAGGAGAGCACGGGAAGAACCCCTTTCTACCTCGTGTATGGGAGGGAGCCCATTCTTCCTGTCGATGGAGCCTTAAATTCCGACCCGAATCTTGTTCCTCCTCGCGACCAAGACCCCACGGAATGGGCCCTAGGAAGGTTACACCGAGCGCGTCAAGATGTACAGAGGCTCAGTGCTGCTGTACACAGAAAACAAAAGACTCGGTACGATGGGGGACACCGAGAACCCCCGACTTACCTGCCGGGAGAGGAGGTGTTAATTTACAAACCAGTCCGGAAGATCGGGAAGTCGGAAAAGCTTCTACATCGCTGGTTTGGTCCCTACACGATCATACGCCAAACCACCCCCAGCAACTACGAGATCAGACTTGGCAGGTCCCCCAAGTCCGAAATTGTGCATGTGGAGCGCATGAAGCCCTTCATCGATTGTGTGAGCCCTAGGCCCCAGGTGCAAACTACAAGTGCCTTGAGCTCCGGCGATGAAGAGGCCTCTCAGCAGGACTCGCCCCAGGCCCCCACTGGAAATCGGGCGCCTGTCCGACCACCGGAGCGGCCTCCGTCGTTGGAATCAACCATCCCGCAGCAAGCTACACCAGCCGCTGAAGAGGTAGGCGGAGGCCTCCGTCGTTCCGCGAGGATCCGGGCGGCCAGAAAAACATTCCTGTTGACCTTCCCGCTTCTATTGTTTCTCACGGTGATGGGAGAGTTTAAGCCCACCTCAACCAAGGAAGTAGTGGCTTACCAAGGGGTGATTTTTAAGTCAGAGGGCGAGGTATCGTTCTCTGATTCCGAATGGGTCGTGGCTACCGACCTTACGTTTGATCACCTGACGACCATGATGAAGACCCTGCAAGAGTGGCTCGACGTGAGGATGGATACTATGGCTAATCGTTATGACGGCCCTAGAGACAAATTCAAGCTAACGCTACAACAGCATGTGAAGGGGAGAGCAACCGTCGAGCTAGGGAAGCTGCGACGCTGTAACCAACGTTTCAGTGATCTAAAGGCGGCCGTCAACCTGCAAGCTGCGAGGCGTAAGCGAGGACTAATCGACGGAGGTGGCAAAGTCCTAAATTGGCTCTTCGGAGTGTGCACGCAGGAGGATCTCGAGTATGTACACGGTCGCCTTGACAGGTTATCCACGTCCATTGTGCATGCTTTGGAGGTTCACGCAACTCTCATCAATGAGACCTTGTGGGAGACTAAAGCAGTTGCTGACGCTGTGGCCGAATTACAGACCGCTTTCGCACAAATCGAGAAGGAAACCTGGAAACTGGACCAAAAAAGTTGATGGTGTTGTACGGGAAATGGAAACGCATTGGATAGCTATTACGAAAGTGGAAGATGCGTTTCGGCAGGTGGAGTCCGCCATCGCCTGGCTTGATGAGGCGCTGAATAATTTTTCGGTTGGCATCGCCACTATGTCCATGGGGCGGCTTCCTGTTACTCTTTTCCCTCCATTGCAAGTGCAAGCGGTGCTGAAGGAAATCAAGGCGGTTTTACCGCCCGGTTGGTCGCTGAGTCCCTCCATTCAGAACGGGGATATCTGGAAGGTTTACACAGAAGCGAAGGTTGTCGTAGCGACCGTAGGTAACTACCTCCGCATCTTTATACATTTACCCGTGTTCGAGTTCCCCTTTAGGTTTACGCTATATGAGGTCGTCAGCTTACCGCGCCCCATTGGCAATGCCACACTAGGTGCTCAGTTTGAGCCCCTTCCTCCATTTCTTGCCGTGGCTAGAGATAGCCAGGCCTTCGTGGAACTGACGGCCTCTGATTCTTCCCGCTGCGTGGCTTCTCCTACGTCCATATGCCCGCTCAGCCGAGCCGTAAGTAGGAAGCACCGGGAGTCGAGCTGTGCTATGGCACTGTTTTTGAAGGACGAGGTGCGGAGCCGCATCTACTGCAGAACTAAGCTTTCGCCCTGGAGAGGCCAACAGACGGTTTATTTAGGTCACCGTAGATGGGGTTATTCCACCACACAAGGAACCACTATCACGTTCACCTGTCCACACGAACGCGGGAGGCCCAACACCGTCATCGAGAAGGAAGCGTTTGATGTCTTCGAGGTTCCCATGTCGTGTTCCGCCCACACCGACGACTGGATTTGAGTGTCATACATCCACTCAGTAACCATACTTTACCGACTCTGACGCAGCTGGAGAAACTAGATCAGCTCCTACCCGAGGACGCTGAAAGAGAAAATCCCCCTCTCGGCGAGAAAAACAGTGCGCCTACCAAGCCCTTACTATCGCGCCACGCTAGGTTTGGGAGCCGTCTTTCACTCATGGGTGAGCACTTGCGCGCCATTGAAGAACAAGAGAAAGCGAGAGTGGATATGGAGGTCAACCGCACCGTCGGCCCCCGATACCCCTATGAACTAGCCGTAGCCATAGTTGGCCTACTGCTGGGCGCCGTGACTGTGCTATTTTTCGGCTGGCGCCGATATCAGTTGTCGCTCGCCAGCGTTATCCAACGCTTAGTTGAACTGGAAGGCAGATTAGCTTTGCATGAAGCTGAAGTGGAGGGACGGTTTTAATCCGACCCCCCAAACACAGAACAACTTATTTCAGTTTTGGTTTGTGTCATTATTCTTATTCCTAACTTTTTTTTTTCTCTTTTTTCCTCCCTTATATGTAGTCGGTCCGGTATTTTATGTGTGGTTTTTCTGCTGTTAAAGTTAGTGTGTTGAATTGGTTTCATGTATGTTAATTAGAACGAGACATTAGGCCCGTCTAGTTTCTGCTCGAGGGAAAGTGCGATCGGGTCGAGTCGCCGGCTGAGGAGGGGATGTAGCGAATGGTTTCTTGCTAGTTCAAGAAATACGAGAGTGGCGTGAGAGAGAGAGCTTTGACGCCCGTTCTCACCCTCCGTTATGGATGTAACGGAGAGATTCGCCATCCGTCAGCAATGGTCATGTTACTTCCTCCAATCGCTTAGCCTTGAATGGACGGAAGAGCCGAACGATGAAAAAGCCGGGGGGACTTGAGTAGGCGGACAGTCTTGTGTTAGTCGTGAGTTATTTTCATTCTCTTTGCTAAGTGTAGTTAGTTTTTCTGTCTTGGTGTTACCCTCTTCTATTGCATCTTGTGTACTTGTGAGTGTTGATCGAAAACCCCTAATAAATAGTGTTACCCCGTGATCGCTCGTGACAATATGTTAACAGGAACAAATATAATTGTATTCAATGTGAATACACTGTTATATTATGAGTTTATACTTCTACATGTAAACAGAATAATATATACTTGTATTCAATGTGAATACACTGTTATATTATGAGTTTATACTTCTACATGTAAACAGAATCAAATATACTTGTATTCAATGTGAATACACTGTGATATTATGAGTTTATACTTCTACATATAAACAGAATCAAATATACTTGTATTCAATAAGAATACACTGTTATACCATGACTTTTTACTTCTATATGTAAACAGGATCAAATATACTTGTATTCAATAAGAATACACTGTTATACCATGACTTTTTACTTCTATATGTAAACAGGATCAAATATACTTGTATTCAATGTGAATACACTGTGATACCATGAGTTTTAACTTCTATATGTAAACAGGATCAACTATACTTCTATTCAATGTGAATACACTGTTATACCATGAGTTTTTACTTCTATATGTAAACAGGATCAAATATACTTGTATTCAATGTGAATACACTGTTATATTATGAGTTTATACTTCTACATGTAAACAGAATCAAATATATTTGTATTCAATGTGAAAACACTGTTATATTATGAATTTATACTTCTACATGTAAACAGAATCAAATATACTTGTATTTAATAAGAATACACTGTTATACCATAAGTTTTTACTTCAATATGTAAACAGGATCAAATATACTTGTATTCAATGTGAATACACTGTTATATTATGAGTTTATACTTCTACATGTAAACAGAATCAACTATACTTGTATTCAATGTGAATACACTGTTATACCATGAGTTTTTACTTCTATATGTAAACAGGATCAAATATACTTGTATTCAATGTGAATACACTGTTATATTATGAGTTTATACTAAGAATCTTCTTTATTTTTTCTTTGTCTACATGTAAACCGAATCAAATATACTTTTATTCAATGTGAATACACTATTATACCATGAGTTTTTACTTCTATATGTAAACAGGATCAAATATACTTGTATTCAATGTGAATACACTGTTATATTATGAGTTTATACTTCTACATGTAAACAAAATCAAATATACTTGAATTCAATCTGAATACAGTGTTATACCATGAGTTTTTAGTTCTATATGTAAACAGGATCAAATATACTTGTATTCAATGTGAATACACGGTTATATTATGAGTTTATACTTCTACATGTAAACAGAATCAAATATACTTTTATTCAATGTGAATACACTGTTGTACCATGAGTTTTTACTTCTAAAAGTAAACAGGATCAAATATACTTGTATTCAATGTGAATACACTGTTATATTATTAGTTTATATTTCTACATATAAACAGAATCAAATATTCTTGTATTCAATGTGAATACACTATTATACCATGAGTTTTTACTTCTATATGTAAACAGGATCAAATATACTTGTATTCAATGTGAATACACTGTTATATTATGATTTTATACTTCTACATGTAAACAGAATCAAATATACTTGTGATCAATGTGAATACACTGTTATACCAAGAGTTTTTACTTCTATATGTAAACAGGATCAAATATACTTGTATTCAATGTGAATACACTGTTATATTATGAGTTTATACTTCTACATGTAAACAGAATAAATATACTTGTATTCAATGTGAATACACTGTGATACCATGAGTTTTAACTTCTATATGTAAACAGGATCAAATATACTTGTATTCAATGTGAATACACTGTTAAATTATGAGTTTATACTTCTATATGTAAACAGGATCAAATATACCTGTATTCAATGTGAATACACTGTTATATTATGAGTTTATACTTCTACATGTAAACAGAATCAAATATATTTGTATTCAATGTGAAAACACTGTTATATTATGAATTTATACTTCTACATGTAAACAGAATCAAATATACGTGTATTCAATGTGAATACACTGTTATACCATGAGCTTTTACTTCTATATGTAAACAGGATCAAATATACTTGTATTCAATGTGAATACACTGTTATATTATGAGTTTATACTTCTACATGTAAACAGATTCAAATATACTTGTATTCAATCTGAATACACTGTTATACCATGAATTTTTACTTCTATATGTAAACAGGATCAAATATACTTGTATTCAATGTGAATACACTGTTATATTATGAGTTTATACTTCTACATGTAAACAGAATCATACATACTTGTATTCAATGTGAATACACTGTTATACCATGAGATTTTATTTCTTTATGTAAACAGGATCAAATATACTTGTATTCAATGTGAATACACTGTTATATTATGAGTTTATACTTCTACTTGTAAACAGAATCAAATATACTTATTTTCAGTAAGAATACACTGTTATACCATGAGTTTTAACTTCTATATGTAAACAGGATCAAATATACTTGTATTCAATGTGAATACACTGTTATATTATGAGTTTATACTTCTACATGTAAACAGAATAAATATACTTGTATTCAATGTGAATACACTGTTATATTATGAGTTTATACTTCTACATGTGAACAGAATCAAATATACTTGTATTAAATGTGAATACACTGTTATATTATGAGTTTATACTTCTACATGTAAACAGAATCAAATATAATTGTATTGAATGTGAATACACTGTTATACCATGATTTTTTACTTCTATATGTAAACAGGATCAAATATACTTGTATTCAATGTGAATACACGATTATATTATGAGTTATTACTTCTACATGTAAAAAGAATCAAATATACGTGTATTCAATGTAAATACACTGTTATACAATGAGCTTTTACTTCTATATTTAAACAGGATCAAATATACTTGTATTCAATGTGAATACACTGTTATATTATGAGTTTATACTTCTTCATATAAACAGAATCAAATATACTTGTATTCAATAAGAATACACTGTTATACCATGAGTTTTTACTTCTATATGTAAACAGGATCAAATATACTTATATTCAATGTGAATACACTGTTATATTATGAGTTTATACTTCTACATGTAAACAGAATAAAATATAATTGTATTGAATGTGAATACACTGTTATACCATGATTTTTTACTTCTATATGTAAAAAGGATCAAATATACTTGTATTCAATGTGAATACACGGTTATATTATGAGTTTATACTTCTACATGTAAAAAGAATCAAATATACGTGTATTCAATGTGAATACACTGTTATACCATGAGCTTTTACTTCTATATGTAAACAGGATCAAATATACTTGTATTCAATGAGAATACACTGTTATACCATATGTTTTAACTTCTATATGTAAACAGGATCAAATATACTTGTATTCAATGTGAATACACTGTTATATTATGAGTTTATACTACTACATGTAAACAGAATCAAACATACTTGTATTCAATGTTATACCATGAGATTTTACTTCTTTATGTAAACAGGATCAAATATACTTGTATTCAATGTGAATACACTGTTATATTATGAGTTTATACTTCTACATGTAAACAGAATCAAATATACTTATATTCAGTAAGAATACACTGTTATACCATGAGTTTTAACTTCTATATGTAAACAGGATCAAATATACTTGTATTCAATGTGAATACACTGTTATATTATGAGTTTATACTTCTACATGTAAACAGAATAAATATACTTGTATTCAATGTGAATACACTGTTATATTATGAGTTTATACTTCTACATGTAAACAGAATCAAATATACTTGTATTCAATGTGAATACACTGTTATATTATGAGTTTATACTTCTACATGTAAACAGAATCAAATATACTTGTATTTAATGTGAATACACTGTTATACCATGGGTCTTAACTTCTATATGTAAACAGGATCAAATATACTTGTATTCAATGTGAATACACTGTTATATTATGAATTTATACTTCTACATGTAAACAGAATCAAATGTACTTGTATTCAATAAGAATACACTGTTATACCATGAGTTTTTACTTCTATATGTAAACAGGATCAAATATACTTGTATTAAATGTGAACACACTGTTATATTATGAGTTTATACTTCTACATGTAAACAGAATCAAACATACTTGAATTCAATAAGAATACACTGTTATACCATGATTTTTTACTTCTATATGTAAACAGGATCAAATATACTTGTATTCAATGTGAATACACGATTATATTATGAGTTATTACTTCTACATGTAAAAAGAATCAAATATACGTGTATTCAATGTAAATACACTGTTATACAATGAGCTTTTACTTCTATATTTAAACAGGATCAAATATACTTGTATTCAATGTGAATACACTGTTATATTATGAGTTTATACTTCTTCATATAAACAGAATCAAATATACTTGTATTCAATAAGAATACACTGTTATACCATGAGTTTTTACTTCTATATGTAAACAGGATCAAATATACTTATATTCAATGTGAATACACTGTTATATTATGAGTTTATACTTCTACATGTAAACAGAATAAAATATAATTGTATTGAATGTGAATACACTGTTATACCATGATTTTTTACTTCTATATGTAAAAAGGATCAAATATACTTGTATTCAATGTGAATACACGGTTATATTATGAGTTTATACTTCTACATGTAAAAAGAATCAAATATACGTGTATTCAATGTGAATACACTGTTATACCATGAGCTTTTACTTCTATATGTAAACAGGATCAAATATACTTGTATTCAATGAGAATACACTGTTATACCATATGTTTTAACTTCTATATGTAAACAGGATCAAATATACTTGTATTCAATGTGAATACACTGTTATATTATGAGTTTATACTACTACATGTAAACAGAATCAAACATACTTGTATTCAATGTTATACCATGAGATTTTACTTCTTTATGTAAACAGGATCAAATATACTTGTATTCAATGTGAATACACTGTTATATTATGAGTTTATACTTCTACATGTAAACAGAATCAAATATACTTATATTCAGTAAGAATACACTGTTATACCATGAGTTTTAACTTCTATATGTAAACAGGATCAAATATACTTGTATTCAATGTGAATACACTGTTATATTATGAGTTTATACTTCTACATGTAAACAGAATAAATATACTTGTATTCAATGTGAATACACTGTTATATTATGAGTTTATACTTCTACATGTAAACAGAATCAAATATACTTGTATTCAATGTGAATACACTGTTATATTATGAGTTTATACTTCTACATGTAAACAGAATCAAATATACTTGTATTTAATGTGAATACACTGTTATACCATGGGTCTTAACTTCTATATGTAAACAGGATCAAATATACTTGTATTCAATGTGAATACACTGTTATACCACGAGTTTTTACTTCTATATGTAAAAAGGATCAAATATACTTGTATTCAATGTGAATACACTGTTATATTATGAATTTATACTTCTACATGTAAACAGAATCAAATGTACTTGTATTCAATAAGAATACACTGTTATACCATGAGTTTTTACTTCTATATGTAAACAGGATCAAATATACTTGTATTAAATGTGAACACACTGTTATATTATGAGTTTATACTTCTACATGTAAACAGAATCAAACATACTTGAATTCAATAAGAATACACTGTTATACCATGAGTTTTTACTTCTATATGTAAACAGGATCAAATATACTTGTATTAAATGTGAATACACTGTTATATTATGAGTTTATATTTCTACATGTAAACAGAATCAGATATACTTGTATTTAATGTGAATACACTGTTATACCATGAGTTTTTACTTCTATATATAAACAGGATCAAATATACTTGTATTCAATGTGAACACACTGTTATATTATGAGTTTATACTTCTACATGTAAACAGAATCAAATATACTTGTATTCAATGTGAATACACTGTGATACCATGAGTTTTAACTTCTATATGTAAACAGGATCAAATATACTTTTATTCAATGTGAATACACTGTTATATTATGAGTTAATACTTCTACATGTAAACAGAATGAAATATACTTATATTCAATGTGAATACACTGTTATACCACGAGTTTTTACTTCTAACTGTAAACAGCATCAAATATAATTGTATTCAATGTGAATACACTGTTGTATTATGAGTTTATACTTCTACATATAAACATAATCAAATATACTTGTATTCAATGTGAATGCACTGTTATATTATGAGTTAATACTTCTACATGTAAACAGAATCAAATATCCTTGTATTCAATGTGAATATACTGTTATACCATGAGTTTTTACTTCTATATGTTAACAGGATCAAATATACTGGTATTCAATGTGAATACACTGTTATATTATGAGTTTATACTTCTACATGTAAACAGAATGAAATATACTTATATTCAATGTGAATACACAGTTATACCATGAGTTTTTACTTCTATATGTAAACAGGATCTAATATACTTATATTCAATGTGAATACACTGTTATATTATGAGTTTATACTTCTACATGTAAACAGAATCAAATATAATTGTATTGAATGTGAATACACTGTTATACCATGATTTTTTACTTCTATATGTAAACAGGATCAAATATACTTGTACTCAATATGAATACACGGTTATAATATGAGTTTATACTTCTACGTGTAAAAAGAATCAAATATACGAGTATTCAATGTGAATACACTGTTATACCATGAGCTTTTACTTCTATATGTAAACAGGATCAAATATACTTGTATTCAATGTGAATACACTGTTATATTATGAGTTTATACATCTACATGTAAACAGATTCAAATATACTTGTATTCAATCTGAATACACTGTTATACGATGATATTTTACTTCTTTGTGTAAACAGGATCAAATATACTTGTATTCAATGTGAATACACTGTTATATTATGAGTTTATACTTCTACATGTAAACAGAATCAAATATACTTATATTCAGTAAAAATACACTGTTATACCATGAGTTTTAACTTCTATATGTAAACAGGATCAAATATACTTGTATTCAATGTGAATACACTGTTATATTATTAGTTTATACTTCTACATGTAAACAGAATAAATATACTTGTATTCAATGTGAATACACTGTTATATTATGAGTTTATACTTCTACATGTAAACAGAATCAGATATACTTGTATTCAATGTGAATACACTGTTATACCACGAGTTTTTACTTCTATATATAAACAGGATCAAATATACTTGTATTCAATGTGAATACACTGTTATATTATGAGTTTATACTTCTACATGTAAACAGAATCAAATATACTTGTATTCAATGTGAATACACTGTGATACCATGAGTTTTTACTTCTATATGTAAACAGGATCGAATATACTTGTATTCAATGTGAATACACTGTTATACCACGAGTTTTTACTTCTAAATGTAAACAGCATCAAATGTACTTGTATTCAATGTGAATACACTGTTGTATTATGAGTTTATACTTCTACATATAAACATAATCAAATATACTTGTATTCAATGTGAATGCACTGTTATATTATGAGTTAATACTTCTACATGTAAACAGAATCAAATATCCTTGTATTCAATGTGAATATACTGTTATACCATGAGTTTTTACTTCTATATGTTAACAGGATCAAATATACTGGTATTCAATGTGAATACACTGTTATATTATGAGTTTATACTTCTACATGTAAACAGAATGAAATATACTTATATTCAATGTGAATACACAGTTATACCATGAGTTTTTACTTCTATATGTAAACAGGATCTAATATACTTATATTCAATGTGAATACACTGTTATATTATGAGTTTATACTTCTACATGTAAACAGAATCAAATATAATTGTATTGAATGTGAATACACTGTTATACCATGATTTTTTACTTCTATATGTAAACAGGATCAAATATACTTGTATTCAATATGAATACACGGTTATAATATGAGTTTATACTTCTACATGTAAAAAGAATCAAATATACGAGTATTCAATGTGAATACACTGTTATACCATGAGCTTTTACTTCTATATGTAAACAGGATCAAATATACTTGTATTCAATGTGAATACACTGTTATATTATGAGTTTATACATCTACATGTAAACAGATTCAAATATACTTGTATTCAATCTGAATACACTGTTATACCATGAGTTTTTACTTCTATATGTAAACAGGATCAAATATACTTGTATTCAATGTGAATACACTGTTATATTATGAGTTAATACTTCTACATGTAAACAGATTCAAATATACTTGTATTCAATCTGAATACACTGTTATACCACGAGTTTTTACTTCTATATGTAAACAGGATCAAATATACTTGTATTCAATGTGAATACACTGTTATACCATATGTTTTAACTTCTATATGTAAACAGGATCAAATATACTTGTATTAAATGTGAATACACTTTTATATTATGAGTTTATACTTCTACATGTAAACAGAATCAAACATAGTTGTATTCAATGTTATACCATGATATTTTACTTCTTTGTGTAAACAGGATCAAATATACTTGTATTCAATGTGAATACACTGTTATATTATGAGTTTATACTTCTACATGTAAACAGAATCAAATATACTTATATTCAGTAAGAATACACTGTTATACCATGAGTTTTAACTTCTATATGTAAACCGGATCAAATATACTTGTCTTCAATGTGAATACACTGTTATATTATTAGTTTATACTTCTACATGTAAACAGAATAAATATACTTGTATTCAATGTGAATACACTGTTATATTATGAGTTTATACTTCTACATGTAAACAGAATCAAATATACTTGTATTCAATGTGAATACACTGTTATATTATGAGTTTATACTTCTACATGTAAACAGAATCAAATATACTTGTATTCAATGTGAATACACTGTTATACCATGAGTCTTAACTTCTATATGTAAACAGGATCAAATATACTTGTATTCAATGTGAATACACTGTTATACCACGAGTTTTTACTTCTATATGTAAACAGGATCAAATATACTTGTATTCAATGTGAATACACTGTTATATTATGAGTTAATACTTCTACATGTAAACAGAATCAAATATAATTGTATTGAATGTGAATACACTGTTATACCATGATTTTTTACTTCTACATGTAAAAAGAATCAAATATACTTGTATTCAATGTGAATACACGGTTATATTATGAGTTTATACTTCTACATGTAAAAAGAATCAAATATACGTGTATTCAATGTGAATACACTGTTATACCATGAGCTTTTACTTCTATATGTAAACAGGATCAAATATACTTGTATTCAATGTGAATACACTGTTATATTATGAGTTTATACTTCTACATGTAAACAGAATCAAATATACTTATATTCAGTAAGAATACACTGTTATACCATGAGTTTTAACTTCTATATGTAAACAGGATCAAATATACTTGTATTCAATGTGAATACACTGTTATATTATTAGTTTATACTTCTACATGTAAACAGAATAAATATACTTGTATTCAATGTGAATACACTGTTATATTATGAGTTTATACTTCTACATGTAAACAGAATCAAATATACTTGTATTCAATGTGAATACACTGTTATATTATGAGTTTATACTTCTACATGTAAACAGAATCAAATATACTTGTATTCAATGTGAATACACTGTTATACCATGAGTCTTAACTTCTATATGTAAACAGGATCAAATATACTTGTATTCAATGTGAATACACTGTTATATTATGAATTTATACTTCTACATGTAAACAGAATCAAATGTACTTGTATTCAATAAGAATACACTGTTATACCATGAGTTTTTACTTCTATATGTAAACAGGATCAAATATACTTGTATTAAATGTGAATACACTGTTATATTATGAGTTTATATTTCTACATGTAAACAGAATCAGATATACTTGTATTCAATGTGAATACACTGTTATACCATGAGTTTTTACTTCTATATATAAACAGGATCAAATATACTTGTATTCAATGTGAATACACTGTTATACCATGAGTTTATACTTCTACATGTAAACAGAATCAATTAACCTTGTATTCAATATGAATACACTGTTATACCATGAGTTTTAACTTCTATATATAAACAGGATCAAATATACTTGTATTCAATGTGAATACATTGTTATATTATGAGTTTATACTTCTACATGTAAACAGAATCAAAAATACTTGTATTCAATGTGAATACACTGTTATACCATGAGCTTTTACTTCTATATGTAAACAGGATCAAATATACTTGTATTCAATGTGAATACACTGTTATATTATGATTTTATTCTTCTACATGTAAACAGAATCAAATATACTTGTATTCAATGTGAATACACTGTTATACCACGAGTTTTTACTTCTATATGTAAACAGGATCAAATATACTTGTATTCAATGTGAATACACTGTTATATTATGAGTTTATACTTCTACATGTAAACAGAATTAAATATACTTGTATTCAATCTGAATACACTGTTATACCATGAGTTTTTACTTCTATATGTAAACAGGATCAAATATACTTGTATTCAATGTGAATACACTGTTATATTATGAGTTTATACTTCTACATGTAAAGAGAATCAAATATACTTATATTCAGTAAGAATACATTGTTATACCATGAGTTTTAACTTCTATATGTAAACAGGATCAAATATACTTGTATTCAATGTGAATACACTGTTATATTATGAGTTTATACTTCTACATGTAAACAGAATAAATATACTTGTATTCAATGTGAATACAATGTTATATTATTAGTTTATACTTCTACATGTAAACAGAATCAAATATACTTGTATTCAATGTGAATACACTGTTATATTATGAGTTTATACTTCTACATGTAAACAGAATCAAACATACTTGTATTCAATGTGAATACACTGTTATACCATGAGTCTTAACTTCTATATGTAAACAGGATCAAATATACTTGTATTCAATGTGAATACACTGTTATACCACGAGTTTTTACTTCTATATGTAAACAGGATCAAATATACTTCTATTCAATGTGAATACACTGTTATATTATGAATTTATACTTCTACATGTAAACAGAATCAAATGTACTTGTATTCAATAAGAATACACTGTTATACCATGAGTTTTTACTTCTATATGTAAACAGGATCAAATATACTTCTATTAAATGTGAACACACTGTTATATTACGAGTTTATACTTCTACATGTAAACAGAATCAAACATACTTGAATTTAATAAGAATACACTGTTATACCATGAGTTTTTACTTCTATATGTAAACAGGATCAAATATACTTGTATTAAATGTGAATACACTGTTATATTATGAGTTTATATTTCTACATGCAAACAGAATCAGATATACTTGTATTCAATGTGAATACACTATTTTACCATGAGTTTTTACTTCTATATATAAACAGGATCAAATATACTTGTATTCAATGTGAATACACTGTTATACCATGAGTTTATACTTCTACATGTAAACAGAATCAAATACCCTTGTATTCAATATGAATACACTGTTATACCATGAGTTTTAACTTCTATATGTAAACAGGATCAAATATACTTGTATTCAATGTGAATACATTGTTATATTATGAGTTTATACTTCTACATGTCAACAGAATCAAATATACTTGTATTCAATGTAAGTACATTATTATATTATGAGTTTATACTTCTACATGTAAATAAAATCAAATATACTTGTATTCAATAAGAATACACTGTTATACCTTGAGTTTTTATTTCTATATGTAAACAGGATCAAATATACTTGTATTCAATGTGAATACACTGTTATATTATGATTTTATTCTTCTATATGTAAACAGAATCAAATACCCTTGTATTTAATATGAATACACTGTTATACCACGAGTTTTTACTTCTATATGTAAACAGGATCAAATATACTTGTATTCAATGTGAATACACTGTTATATTATGAGTTTATACTTCTACATGTAAACAGAATCAAATAAACTTGTATTCAATGTGAATACACTGTTATACCATGAGTGTTTACTTATATATATAACAGGATCAAATATACTTGTACTCAATGTGAATACACTGTAATATTATGAGTTTATACTTCTACGTGTAAACAGAATCAAATATACTTGTATTAAATGTGAATACACTGTGATACCATGAGTTTTTTCTTCTATATGTAAACAGGATCAAATATACTTGTATTCAATGTGAATACACTGTTATACCATGAGTTTTTACTTCTATAAGTAAGCAGGATCAAATATACTTGTATTCAATGTGGATACACTGTTATACCATGAGTTTTAACTTCTATATGTAAACAGGATCAAATATACTTGTATTCAATGTGAATACACTGTTATATTATGAGTTTATACATCTACATATAAACAGATTCAAATATACTTGTATTCAATCTGAATACAATGTTATATTATGAGTTTATACTTCTACATGTAAACAGAATCAAATATACTTGTATTCAATGTGAATACACTGTTATACCATGAGTCTTAACTTCTATATGTAAACAGGATCAAATATACTTGTATTCAATGTGAATACACTGTTATATTATGATTTTATTCTTCTACATGTAAACAGAATCAAATATACTTGTATTCAATGTGAATACACTGTTATACCACGAGTTTTTACTTCTATATGTAAACAGGATCAAATATACTTGTATTCAATGTGAATACACTGTTATAATATGAGTTTATACTTCTACATGTAAACAGAATCAAATAAACTTGTATTCAATGTGAATAAACTGTTATACCATGAGTGTTTACTTATATATATAACAGGATCAAATATACTTGTACTCAATGTGAATACACTGTTATATTATGAGTTTATGTTTCTACGTGTAAACAGAATCAAATATACTTGTATTCAATGTGAATACACTGTGATACCATGAGTTTTTTCTTCTATATATAAACAGGATCAAATATACTTGTATTCAATGTGAATACACTGTTATACCATGAGTTTTTACTTCTATAAGTAAGCAGGATCAAATATACTTGTATTCAATGTGGATACACTGTTATACCATGAGTTTTAACTTCTATATGTAAACAGGATCAAATATACTTGTATTCAATGTGAATACACTGTTATATTATGAGTTTATACATCTACATATAAACAGATTCAAATATACTTGTATTCAATCTGAATACACTGTTATACCATGAGTTTTTACTTCTATATGTAAACAGGATCAAATATACTTGTATTCAATGTGAATACACTGTTATATTATGATTTTATACTTCTACATGTAAACAGAATCAAATATACTTGTATTCAATGTGAATACACTGTTATACCATGAGTATTAACTTCTATATGTAAACAGGATCAAATATACTTGTATTCAATGTGAATACACTGTTATACCACGAGTTTTTACTTCTATATGTAAACAGGATCAAATATACTTGTATTCAATGTGAATACACTGTTATATTATGAATTTATACTTCTACATGTAAACATAATCAAATGTACTTGTATTCAATAAGAATACACTGTTATACCATGAATTTTTACTTCTATATGTAAACAGGATCAAATATACTTGTGTTAAATGTGAACACACTGTTATATTATGAGTTTATACTTCTACATGTAAACAGAATCAAACATACTTGAATTCAATAAGAATACACTGTTATACCATGAGTTTTTACTTCTATATGTAAACAGGATCAAATATACTTGTATTAAATGTGAATACACTGTTATATTATGAGTTTATATTTCTAAATGTAAACAGAATCAGATATACTTGTATTCAATGTGAATACACTGTTATACCATGAGTTTTTACTTCTATATATAAACAGGATCAAATATACTTGTATTCAATGTGAATACACTGTTATACCATGTGTTTATACTTCTACAAGTAAACAGAATCAAATACCCCTGTATTCAATATGAATACACTGTTATACCATGAGTTTTAACTTCTATATGTAAACAGAATCAAATATACTTGTATTCCATGTGAATACATTGTTATATTATGAGTTTATACTTCTACATGTAAACAGAATCAAATATACTTGTATTCAATGTGAATACACTGTTATATTATGAGTTTATACTTCTACATGTAAACAGAATCAAATATACTTGTATTCAATGTAAACACATTATTATATTATGAGTTTATACTTCTACATGTAAATAGAATCAAATATACTTGTATTCAATAAGAATACACTGTTATACCTTGAGTTTTTATTTCTATATATAAACAGGATCAAATATACTTGTATTCAATGTGAATACACTGTTATATTATGATTTTTTTCTTCTACATGTAAACAGAATCAAATATACTTGTATTCAATGTGAATACACTGTTATACCACGAGTTTTTACTTCTATATGTAAACAGGATCAAATATACTTGTATTCAATGTGAATACACTGTTATATTATGAGTTTATACTTCTACATGTAAACAGAATCAAATAAACTTGTATTCAATGTGAATACACTGTTATACCATGAGTGTTTACTTATATATATAACAGGATCAAATATACTTGTACTCAATGTGAATACACTGTTATATTATGAGTTTATACTTCTACGTGTAAACAGAATCAAATATACTTGTATTCAATGTGAATACACTGTGATACCATGAGTTTTTTCTTCTATATGTAATCAGGATCAAATATACTTGTATTCAATGTGAATACACTGTTATACCATGAGTTTTTACTTCTATAAGTAAACAGGATCAAATATACTTGTATTTAATGTGGATATACTGTTATACCATGAGTTTTAACTTCTATATGTAAACAGGATCAAATATACTTTTATTCAATGTGAATACACTGTTATATTATGAGTTTATACTTCTATATGTAAACAGGATCAAATATACTTGTATTAAATGTGAACACACTGCTATATTATGAGTTTATACTTCTACATGTAAACAGAATCAAACATACTTGTATTCAATGTGAATACACTGTTATACCATGAGATTTTACTTCTTTATGTAAACAGGATCAAATATACTTGTATTCAATGTGAATACACTGTTATATTATGAGTTTATACTTCTACATGTAAACAGAATCAAATATACTTATATTCAGTAAGAATACACTGTTATACGATGAGTATTAACTTCTATATGTAAACAGGATCAAATATACTTGTATTCAATGTGAATACACTGTTATACCACGAGTTTTTACTTCTATATGTAAACAGAATCAAATATACTTGTATTCAATGTGAAAACACTGTTATATTATAAATTTATACTTCTACATGTAAACAGAATCAAATGTACTTGTATTCAATAAGAATACACTGTTATACCATGAGTTTTTACTTCTATATGTAAACAGGATCAAATATACTTGTATTAAATGTGAACACACTGTTATATTATGAGTTTATACTTCTACATGTAAACAGAATCAAACATACTTGAATTCAATAAGAATACACTGTTATACCATGAGTTTTTACTTCTATATGTAAACAGGATCAAATATACTTGTATTAAATGTGAATACACTGTTATATTATGAGTTTATATTTCTACATGTAAACAGAATCAGATATACTTGTATTCAATGTGAATACACTGTTATACCATGAGTTTTTACTTCTATATATAAACAGGATCAAATATACTTGTATTCAATGTGAATACACTGTTATACCATGAGTTTATACTTCTACATGTAAACAGAATCAAATACCCTTGTATTCAATATGAATACACTGTTATACCATGAGTTTTAACTTCTACATGTAAACAGAATCAAAAATACTTGTATTCAATGTGAAGACACTGTTATATTATGAGTTTATACTTCTACATGTAAACAGAATCAAATATACTTGTATTCAATGTAAATACATTATTATATTATGAGTTTATACTTCTACATGTAAATAGAATCAAATATTCTTGTATTCAATAAGAATACACTGTTATACCTTGAGTTTTTATTTCTATATATAAACAGGATCAAATATACTTGTATTTAATGTGAATACACTGTTATATTATGATTTTATTCTTCTACATGTAAACAGAATCAAATATACTTGTATTCAATGTGAATACACTGTTATACCACGAGTTTTTACTTCTATATGTAAACAGGATAAAATATACTTGTATTCAATGTGAATACACTGTTATATTATGAGTTTATACTTCTACATGTAAACAGAATCAAATAAACTTGTATTCAATGTGAATACACTGTTATACCATGAGTGTTTACTTATATATATAACAGGATCAAATATACTTGTACTCAATGTGAATACACTGTTATATTATGAGTTTATACTTCTACGTGTAAACATTATCAAATATACTTGTATTCAATGTGAATACACTGTGATACCATGACTTTTTTCTTCTATATGTAAACAGGATCAAATATACTTGTATTCAATGTGAATACACTGTTATACCATGAGTTTTTACTTATTTAAGTAAACAGGATCAAATATACTTGTATTCAATGTGGATACACTGTTATACCATGAGTTTTAACTTCTATATGTAAACAGGATCAAATATACTTTTATTCAATGTGAATACACTGTTATATTATGAGTTTATACTTCTATATGTAGACAGGATCAAATATACTTGTATTAAATGTGAACACACTGCTATATTATGAGTTTATACTTCTACATGTAAACAGAATCAAACATACTTGTATTCAATGTGAATACACTGTTATACCATGAGATTTTACTTCTTTATGTAAACAGAATCAAACATACTTGTATTCAATGTGAATACACTGTTATACCATGAGATTTTACTTCTTTATGTAAACAGGATCAAATATACTTGTATTCAATGTGAATACACTGTTATATTATGAGTTTATACTTCTACATGTAAACAGAATCAAATATACTTATATTCAGTAAGAATACACTGTTATACGATGAGTATTAACTTCTATATGTAAACAGGATCAAATATACTTGTATTCAATGTGAATACACTGTTATACCACGAGTTTTTACTTCTATATGTAAACAGGATCAAATATACTTTTATTCAATGTGAATACACTGTTATATTATGAATTTATACTTCTACATGTAAACAGAATCAAATGTACTTGTATTCAATGTGAATACACTGTTATACCATGAGATTTTACTTCTTTATGTAAACAGGATCAAATATACTTGTATTCAATGTGAATACACTGTTATATTATGAGTTTATACTTCTACATGTAAACAGAATCAAATATACCTGTATTCAATGTGAATACACTGTTATATTATGAGTTTATACTTCTAAATGTAAACAGAATCAAATATACTTGTATTCAATGTGAATACACTGTTATACCATGAGTATTAACTTCTATATGTAAACAGGATCAAATATACTTGTATTCAATGTGAATACACTGTTATACCACGAGTTTTTACTTCTATATGTAAACAGGATCAAATATACTTGTATTCAATGTGAATACACTGTTATATTATGAGTTTATACTTCTACATGTAAACAGAATCAAATGTACTTGTATTCAATAAGAATACTTTGTTTTACCATGAGTTTTTACTTCTATATGTAAACTGGATTAAATATACTTGTATTAAATGTGAATACACTGTTATATTATGAGTTTATACTTCTACATGTAAACAGAATCAAACATACTTGTATTCAATAAGAATACACTGTTATACCATGAGTTTTTACTTGTATATGTAAACAGGATCAAATATACTTGTATTAAATGTGAATACACTGTTATATTATGAGTTTATACTTCTAGAGGTAAACAGAATCAAATATACTTGTATTAAATGTGAATACACTGTTATATTATGAGTTTATACTTCTACATGTAAACAGGATCAAATATACTTGTATTCAATGTGAATACACTGTTATATTATGGGTTTATACTTCTACATGTAAACAGAATCAAATATACTTGTAAATATACTTGTATTCAATGTGAATACACTGTTATACCATGAGTTTTTACTTCTATATGTAAACAGGATCAAATATACTTGTATTCAATGTGAATACACTGTTATATTATGAATTTATACTTCTACATGTAAACAGAATCAAATACCCTTGTATTCAATATGAATACACTGTTATACCATGAGTTTTTACTTCTATATGTAAACAGGATCAAATATACTTGTATTCAATGTGAATACACTGTTATACTATGAGTTTTTACTTCTATATGTAAACAGGATCAAAAATACTTGTATTCAATGTGAATACACGGTTATATTATGAGTTTATACTTCTACATGTAAAAAGAATCAAATATACTTGTATTCAATGTGAATACACTGTTATACCATGAGTTTTTACTTCTATATGTAAACAAGATCAAATATACTTGTATTCAATGTGAATACAATGTTATATTATGAGTTTATACTTCTACATGTAAATTGAATCAAATAAACTTGTATTCAAGGCGAATACACTGTTATACCATGAGATTTTACTTCTATATGTAAACAGGATCAAATATACTTGTATTCAATGTGAATACACTGTTATATTAAGAATTTATACTTCTACATGTAAACAGAATCAAATACCCTTGTATTCAATATGAATACACTGTTATACCATGAGTTTTTACTTCCATCTGTAAACAGGATCAAATATACTTGTATTCAATGTGAATACACTGTTATATAATGAGTTTATACTTCTACATGTAAACAGAATCAAATATACTTGTATTCAATGTGAATACACTATTATACCATGAGTTTTTACTTCTATATGTAAACAAGATCAAATATACTTGTATTCAATGTGAATACAATGTTATATTATGAGTTTATACTTCTACATGTAAACAGAATCAAATTAACTTGTATTCAAGGTGAATACACTGTTATACCATGAGATTTTACTTCTATATGTAAACAGGATCAAATATACTTGTATTCAATGTGAATACACTGTTATATTATGAGTTTATACTTCTACATGTAAACTGAATCAAATATACTTGTATTCAATAAGAATACACTGTTATACCATGAGTTTTTACTTCTATATGTAAACAGGATCAAATATACTTGTATTCAATGTGAATACACTGTTATACTATGAGTTTTTACTTCTATATGTAAACAGGATCAAAAATACTTGTATTCAATGTGAATACACGGTTATATTATGAGTTTATACTTCTACATGTAAAAAGAATCAAATATACTTGTATTCAATGTGAATACACTGTTATACCATGAGTTTTTACTTCTATATGTAAACAGGATCAAATATACTGTACTTGTATTCAATGTGAATACAGTGTTATATTATGAGTTTATACTTCTACATGTAAACAGAATCAAATATACTTGTATTCAATGTGAATACACTGTTATACCATGAGTTTTTACTTCTATATGTAAACAGGATCAAATATACTTGTATTCAATGTGAATACACTGTTATATTATGAGTTTATACTTCTACATGTAAACAGAATCAAATATACTTGTAAATATACTTGTATTCAATGTGAATACACTTTTATACCATGAGTTTTTACTTCTATATATAAACAGGATCAAATATACTTGTATTCAATGTGAATACACTGTTATATTATGTATTAATACTTCTACATGTAAACAGAATCAAATACCCTTGTATTCAATATGAATACACTGTTATACCATGAGTTTTTACTTCTATCTGTAAACAGGATCAAATATACTTGTATTCTATGTGAATACAATGTTATATTATGAGTTTATACTTCTATATGTAAACAGAATCAAATATACTTGTATTCAATGTGAATATACTGTTATACCATGAGTTTTTACTTCTATATGTAAACAAGATCAAATATACTTGTATTCAATGTGAATACAATGTTATATTATGAGTTTATACTTCTACATGTAAATTGAATCAAATAAACTTGTATTTAAGGCGAATACACTGTTATACCATGAGATTTTACTTCTATATGTAAACAGGATCAAATATACTTGTATTCAATGTGAATACACTGTTATATTATGAATTTATACTTCTACATGTAAACAGAATCAAATACCCTTGTATTCTATATGAATACACTGTTATACCATTAGTTTTTACTTCTATATGTAAATTTGGATCAAATATACTTGTATTCAATGAGAATACACTGTTATATTATGAGTTTATACTTCTATATGTAAACAGAATCAAATATACTTGTATTCAATGTGAATACACTGTTATACCATGAGTTTTTACTTCTATATGTAAACAAGATCAAATATAATTGTATTCAATGTGAATACAATGTTATATTATGAGTTTATACTTCTACATGTAAACAGAATCAAATAAACTTGTATTCAAGGGAAATACACTGTTATACCATGAGATTTTACTTCTATATGTTAACAGGATCAAATATACTTGTATTCAATGTGAATACACGGTTATATTATGAGTTTATACTTCTACATGTAAAAAGAATCAAATATACTTGTATTCAATGTGAATACACTGTTATACCATGAGTTTTTACTTCTATATGTAAACAGGATCAAATATACTGTACTTGTATTCAATGTGAATACAGTGTTATATTATGAGTTTATACTTCTACATGTAAACAGAATCAAATATACTTGTATTCAATGTGAATACCCTGTTATACCATGAGTTTTTACTTCTATATGTAAACAGGATCAAATATACTTGTATTCAATGTGAATACACTGTTATATTATGAGTTTATACTTCTACATGTAAACAGAATCAAATATACTTGTAAATATACTTGTATTCAATGTGAATACACTTTTATACCATGAGTTTTTACTTCTATATATAAACAGGATCAAATATACTTGTATTCAATGTGAATACACTGTTATATTATGTATTAATACTTCTACATGTAAACAGAATCAAATACCCTTGTATTCAATATGAATACACTGTTATACCATGAGTTTTTACTTCTATCTGTAAACAGGATCAAATATACTTGTATTCTATGTGAATACAATGTTATATTATGAGTTTATACTTCTATATGTAAACAGAATCAAATATACTTGTATTCAATGTGAATATACTGTTATACCATGAGTTTTTACTTCTATATGTAAACAAGATCAAATATACTTGTATTCAATGTGAATACAATGTTATATTATGAGTTTATACTTCTACATGTAAATTGAATCAAATAAACTTGTATTTAAGGCGAATACACTGTTATACCATGAGATTTTACTTCTATATGTAAACAGGATCAAATATACTTGTATTCAATGTGAATACACTGTTATATTATGAATTTATACTTCTACATGTAAACAGAATCAAATACCCTTGTATTCTATATGAATACACTGTTATACCATTAGTTTTTACTTCTATATGTAAATTTGGATCAAATATACTTGTATTCAATGAGAATACACTGTTATATTATGAGTTTATACTTCTATATGTAAACAGAATCAAATATACTTGTATTCAATGTGAATACACTGTTATACCATGAGTTTTTACTTCTATATGTAAACAAGATCAAATATAATTGTATTCAATGTGAATACAATGTTATATTATGAGTTTATACTTCTACATGTAAACAGAATCAAATAAACTTGTATTCAAGGGAAATACACTGTTATACCATGAGATTTTACTTCTATATGTTAACAGGATCAAATATACTTGTATTCAATGAGAATACACTGTTATATTATGAGTTTATACTTCTATATGTAAACAGAATCAAATATACTTGTATTCAATGTGAATACACTGTTATACCATGAGTTTTTACTTCTATATGTAAACAAGATCAAATATAATTGTATTCAATGTGAATACAATGTTATATTATGAGTTTATACTTCTACATGTAAACAGAATCAAATAAACTTGTATTCAAGGGAAATACACTGTTATACCATGAGATTTTACTTCTATATGTTAACAGGATCAAATATACTTGTATTCAATGTGAATACACGGTTATATTATGAGTTTATACTTCTACATGTAAAAAGAATCAAATATACTTGTATTCAATGTGAATACACTGTTATACCATGAGTTTTTACTTCTATATGTAAACAGGATCAAATATACTGTACTTGTATTCAATGTGAATACAGTGTTATATTATGAGTTTATACTTCTACATGTAAACAGAATCAAATATACTTGTATTCAATGTGAATACCCTGTTATACCATGAGTTTTTACTTCTATATGTAAACAGGATCAAATATACTTGTATTCAATGTGAATACACTGTTATATTATGAGTTTATACTTCTACATGTAAACAGAATCAAATATACTTGTAAATATACTTGTATTCAATGTGAATACACTTTTATACCATGAGTTTTTACTTCTATATATAAACAGGATCAAATATACTTGTATTCAATGTGAATACACTGTTATATTATGTATTAATACTTCTACATGTAAACAGAATCAAATACCCTTGTATTCAATATGAATACACTGTTATACCATGAGTTTTTACTTCTATCTGTAAACAGGATCAAATATACTTGTATTCTATGTGAATACAATGTTATATTATGAGTTTATACTTCTATATGTAAACAGAATCAAATATACTTGTATTCAATGTGAATATACTGTTATACCATGAGTTTTTACTTCTATATGTAAACAAGATCAAATATACTTGTATTCAATGTGAATACAATGTTATATTATGAGTTTATACTTCTACATGTAAATTGAATCAAATAAACTTGTATTTAAGGCGAATACACTGTTATACCATGAGATTTTACTTCTATATGTAAACAGGATCAAATATACTTGTATTCAATGTGAATACACTGTTATATTATGAATTTATACTTCTACATGTAAACAGAATCAAATACCCTTGTATTCTATATGAATACACTGTTATACCATTAGTTTTTACTTCTATATGTAAATTTGGATCAAATATACTTGTATTCAATGAGAATACACTGTTATATTATGAGTTTATACTTCTATATGTAAACAGAATCAAATATACTTGTATTCAATGTGAATACACTGTTATACCATGAGTTTTTACTTCTATATGTAAACAAGATCAAATATAATTGTATTCAATGTGAATACAATGTTATATTATGAGTTTATACTTCTACATGTAAACAGAATCAAATAAACTTGTATTCAAGGGAAATACACTGTTATACCATGAGATTTTACTTCTATATGTTAACAGGATCAAATATACTTGTATTCAATGAGAATACACTGTTATATTATGAGTTTATACTTCTATATGTAAACAGAATCAAATATACTTGTATTCAATGTGAATACACTGTTATACCATGAGTTTTTACTTCTATATGTAAACAAGATCAAATATAATTGTATTCAATGTGAATACAATGTTATATTATGAGTTTATACTTCTACATGTAAACAGAATCAAATAAACTTGTATTCAAGGGAAATACACTGTTATACCATGAGATTTTACTTCTATATGTTAACAGGATCAAATATACTTGTATTCAATGTGAATACACTGTTATATTATGAGTTTATACTTCTACATGTAAACAGAATCAAATATACTTGTATTCAATAAGAGTACACTGTTATACCATGAGTTTTTACTTCTACATCTATACAGGATCAAATATACTTGTATTCAATGTGAATACACTGTTATATTATGAGTTTATACTTCTACATGTAAACAGAATCAAATTTACTTGTATTCAATGTGAATACACTGTTATACCATGAGTTTTTACTTCTATGTGTAAACAGGATCAAATATATACTTGTATTTAATGTGAATACACTGTTATATTATGAGTTTATACTTCTACATGTAAAAAGAATCAAATATACTTGTATTCAATGTGAATACACTGTTATATTATGAGTTTATATTTCTACATGTAAACAGAATCAAATATACTTGTATTCAATAAGAATACACTGTTATACCATGAGTTTTTACTTCTATATGTAAACAGGATCAAATATACTTGTATTCAAAGTGAATACACTATTATACCATGAGTTTTTACTTCTATATGTAAACAGGATCAAATATACTTGTATTCAATGTGAATACACTGTTATATTATGAGTTTATACTTCTACATGTAAACAGAATCAAATATACTTGTATTCAATGTGAATACATTTTTATATTATGAGTTTATATTTCTACATGTAAATAGAATCAAATATACTTGTATTCAATAAGAATACACTGTTATACCTTGAGTTTTTATTTCTATATATAAACAGGATCAAATATACTTGTATTCAATGTGAATACACTGTTATATTATAATTTTATTCTTCTACATGTAAACAGAATCAAATATACTTGTGTTCAATGTAAATACACTGTTATATTATGAGTTAATACTTCTACATGGAAACAGAATCAAATACCCTTGTATTCAATATGAATACACAATTATACCATGATTATTTACTTCTATATGTTAACAGGATCAAATATACTTGTATTCAATGTGAATACACTGTTATATTATGAATTTAAACTTTTACATGTAAACAGAATCAAATATACTTGTATTCAATGTGAATACACTGTTATATTATGAGTTTATACTTCTACATGTAAACAGAATCAACCATACTTGTATTCAATGTGAATACAATGTTATATTATGAGTTTATACTTCTACATGTAAACAGAATCAAATATACTTGTATTCAATGTGAATACACTGTTATACCATGAGTTTTTACTTCTGTATGTAAACAGGATCAAATATACTTGTATTTAATGTAAATACACTGTTATATTATGAGTTTATACTTGTACATGTAATCAGAATCAAATTCCCTTGTACTCAATATGAATACACAATTATACCATGAGTTTTTACTTCTATATGTTAACAGGATCAAATATACTTGTATTCAATGTGAATACACTGTTATATTATGAATTTATACTTCTACATGTAAACAGAATCAAATATACTTGTATTCAATGTGAATACACTGTTATACCATGAGTTTTTACTTCTATATGTAAACAAGATCAAATATACTTGTATTCAATGTGAATACAATGTTATATTATGAGTTTATACTTCTACATGTAAACAGAATCAATTAAACTTGTATTCAATGCCAATACACTGTTATACCATGAGTTTTTACTTCTATATGTAAACAGGATCAAATATACTTGTATTCAAAGTGAATACACTGTTATATTATGAGTTTATACTTCTACATGTAAACAGAATCAAATATACTTGTATTGAATGTGAATACACTGTGATACAATGAGTTTTTACTTCTATATGTAAACAGGATCAAATATACTTGTATTCAATGTGAATACACTGTTATATTATGAGTTAATACTTCTACAAGGAAACAGAATCAAATATACTTGTATTCAATGTGAATACACTGTTATATTATGAGTTTATACTTCTAAGTGTAAACAGAATCAAATATACTTGTATTCAATGTGAATACACTGTTATATTATGAGTTTATACTTCTACATGTAAACAGAATCAAATATACTTGTATTCAATGTGAATACACTGTTATACCATGAGTTTTTACTTCTATATCTAAATAGCATCAAATATACTTTTATTCAATGTGAATACACTGTTATACAATGAGTTTTTTTTTTCTATATGTAAACTGAATGGAATATACTTGTATTCAATGTGAATACACTGTTATACCATGAGTTTTTACTTCTATATGTAAACAGCATCAAATATACTTGTTTTCAATGTGAATACACTGGTATACCATGAGTATTTACTTCTATATGTAAACAGCATCAAATATACTTGTATTCAATGTGAATACAATGTTATACCATGAGTTTTTACTTCTATATGTAAACTGCATGGAATATACTTGTATTCAATGTGAATACACTGTTATACCATGAGTTTTTACTTCTATATGTAAACAACATCAAATATACTTGTATTCAATGTGAATACACTGTTATACCATGAGTTTTTACTTCTATATCTAAATAGCATCAAATATACTTTTATTCAAAAGTGAATACACTGTTATACAATGAGTTTTTTTTTCTATATGTAAACTGAATGGAATATACTTGTATTCAATGTGAATACACTGTTATACCATGAGTTTTTACTTCTTTATGTAAACAGCATCAAATATACTTGTATTCAATGTGAATACACTATTATACCATGAGTTTTTACTTCTATATGTAAACTGCATGGAATATACTTGTATTCAATGTGAATACACTGTTATACCATGAGTTTTTACTTCTATATGTAAACTGCATGGAATATACTTGTATTCAATGTGAATACACTGTTATACCATGAGTTTTTACTTCTATATGTAAACTGCATGGAATATACTTCTATTCAATGTGAATACACTGTTATACCATGAGTTTTTACTTCTATATGTAAACAGCATCAACTATACTTGTATTCAATGTGAATACACTGTTATACCATGAGTTTTTACTTCTATATGTAAAAAGAATCAAATATACTTGTATTCAATGTGAATACACTGTTATACCATGAGTTTTTACTTCTATATGTAAACGGCATCAAATATACTTGTATGCAATGTGAATACACTGTTATTCCATGAGTTTTTACTTCTACATGTAAACAGCATAAAATATACTTGTATTCAATGTGAATACACTGTTATACCATGAGTTTTTACTTCTATATGTATACTGCATCAAATATACTTGTATTCAATGTGAATACAATGTTATACCATGAGTTTTTACTTCTATATGTAAACTGCATGGAATATACTTGTATTCAATGTGAATACACTGTCATACCATGAGTTTTTACTTCTATATGTAAACGGCATCAAACATACTTGTATGCAATGTGAATACACTGTTATTCCATGAGTTTTTACTTCTACATGTAAACAGCATCAAATATACTTGTATTCAATGTGAATACACTGTTATACCATGAGTTTTTACTTCTATATGTATACTGCATCAAATATACTTGTATTCAATGTGAATATACTGTTATACCATGAGTTTTTACTTCTATATGTAAACTGCATGGAATATACTTGTGTAAAGCATCCTCCCTCTCGGGTGAATGACTTTACGGATTAAGACAAATAGATTACCACGGAACTCGGAGGCGTTTACCCACAATGATGACAGTGTATTATTAGACTTGGCCATAAGAATTACACGGGAAAGGACATACAATATGACAAGAAAGGGGATAACGAGCCAAACCATAACGACCAATAGAATAAGGGCAATTTGGAAGCTTACCGATGTAGCGCGAGCGTTACGGGAGCGCACGTTGGTAAAACGATACGAAGAGGCTCGGGGTAGCGAGAGCGGGACACGGTGGAAAACATACACGAAAATGGAGACGATTGGAGATACAATTCAGATAGGCACTTACGGAAACAGGTAGTCGAAGAAACACTTGTAAGAGGAAACACTGAGGCAAGTTAGGTGTCGAACTAGTGTTGTTGAAGGCAACTGAACATTTAGCGAGCTGCTAGCTGTCTGATCTTTCTTAGATTTTGAGTTCACCATGAAACCTCGCATCTCGTCAAAGTGGCGTGATGCTGTTGACGTGTCGCTATGTCGCGAGTGCAGCCAATCAGAAGGTGTTTGTTTAATGGCTTGATTGGCGTCGCGCGTGCGACCAATCAAACGGATGTTTATTTAATGGCGTGATAATGCGTCGCACGTGTAACCAATCACGGAAGTTTGTTTAGTGGCGTGATAATGCGTCGCACGTGTGAGTCAGACAGCATGTGTTCAATTAGGTCAACGTTAAGATGTCTATGACTAATGGTTACTATGCGGATTACAATAATCGAGTAATATGCAAAAAGAAGAGTAAAATGCAAGAGAGTAAAATGTAGACATAATTATATGTCAAGGGAGAGTAAACATAATATTATAAGAATGCGGGTGTCATAAGATGTATTTGTAGGCCTTCGTTACATCGCTCCGGGCGGCGTAGGATTACGTCCCGTAATCAGACTTGCATGGTTAGTGGTAAGAAGTTTTAACTTCTTTAATTGGAGGACAGCAAATTTACCGAAGAGGCCAAGACAGCAGCAAATGCGTAAGACGATGAGGACAAGGATAGAAGATGACGGTGACGACCAAGGAGATTAATGATGACCTCCCACCAGCTGGTATAATCTCTCGACTCCTGCTGCTGTCACTAGAACATCATGCTGCATGGGGACGATGATTCGATGGGAAATCAGCAGGTGATTGTTCATTCATGGCGGCTACGATGTCAGCTACAACGTTCATGTGGTTGAGTAAATTATCGTTATAAGCTGGATTGCTGCGATGGTCATAGTCGAAGGCTTTCACGTCTTCATAGCCGGAAGGAATGAGCCAATGTACGCTCCGGCAGTACCAATATTCAGCGTCGATCCTTTTCCAAGTGTTGTTGCGGAAGGCGTAAGGTTTATCGTTGAAATTGACGAAACCATTCGTCCAATAGCATGGGGAAAATTTAACTTAATTCCCAGCCATCGAGATTAACGGTATAATTGTTAAATTTTGGCTGTGGTCCACAAGGTGTGATTATGGTTTCAAATGTGGCGTTCACTGAACTTTACACTGAATCCACTACGGCAGGTTTGTCCAAAAGCTTGCAATTTTGCACACCGAGGTAATTTTAATAATGAAGCGGCGAGCCAACCATTATATTGGGCGGTGATGATTGCTCGTTCATTTTTAGCTTTGCGAACATCACACTCAATTGTCTGTAACATACGCGCTAATTCATTATCACGATCAATAGCACGATCTTGAATATATTGTTTATTGGCCAATTTATCTCAAATCGGGGTCACTAGATGGCGAGGTGGTGTCAACAGAGACGCTTGGTTGGGCCTTCTCCTTGATGGACGCCGACTCGGCGGTGAGTGATAGAGATTTATCGACGAAAGGCCACGTTACCAGAAACTAAATTTGCTTGGCCGACGATTTTAAAAGTCGTTGTTCGGTTGTTGCAACTTCGATGATTGGGGTCGCAGAGGTGGTTGAAGAGTCAAATGAAAATCTAGTTGACGGTCATCGTCCAAGAAGGCGGAAATATTTTTCATCTCGTCGTCTTCATCAGTAAGATTTCCGATTCCAGATTCAACTGTACGTAATTCGTGTTGAGATCTTATGGGTGTATCGTCGTATCCCAAACCAAGAGTTAGATGGTTGTGAGACAAGGTACCGGCGGTTGCGGCAGCTTTTGCCAATCGGCGTTGGAAAATCTTCATCTTCCATTTGTTGAAACAATTGTACTTGTTCAAGCGCACAATTCAGAATTTCCGAATCGACGGTTCGCATCCAGTAACCGTCAGATTTCCGAGGTTCATGCCAAAATACATACTTCTCATCCGAAAGAAGTCATTTCATAACCTTCACACCTTTTAGTGTTAATCATTTTATAGCACTCGGAGAAGCCGTTGTGTCTATAGGAATTTTCTCAGGCACGATCACTGTTTGACCGAAAAAGTTCATAGTCACGCGGCGAATGTTTCTCCATCTGTGCACAAATAAAACCGGGAAATTTCACTGCGGCGCGTTCATCACTGTAGACAACATATCTCACTGGAACAGCACTCGTGGAATTCATTGTTTCGGCTTGCAATCAGCATCAGGAAATTTGAATAATTCCCATATTCTTCGGTTCAGCACAATCGCATACGGTTGTTTCGAATGCGCGTGCGCGTAGGTACGTAAAAGACACAGCAGTAGCAATAGTAACGGCATTGACGACATTACTACATGTAAAAATATATGGTAAATGACATAACACAAAAACAGTATACTGGCCAACTTAGTCTAAGTCATCATGTGGGTTTACTAAGCTAAGATAATCAAATATGAAAAAGAAATAATGGAAGTAAACGTCAAAGTAAAAGAGAGAAAACAACAAGAAAAAATTCTGACGGCTTTTGAAAGGTCAACGATTTCCCGTCGGCTTTTCATCGGCTACGCCACGGCAAAATAATAGAAAAATAGGGGGTGTCGTAATATAACAGTTTTTTATGGTAGAAGGACACAATATTTTTTGAATAAATTTATATCGTTGGAAAGAGGGGAAAATGAGCTTAATTATCAAAAAGAAAGAATTGAAAAATATTGAATCATGTGGAAATGCTGACGAGAAAGAAACGTTTCAAAGTTTTACGGCGGAAAATTTTTCTGCCGTGGAAGGTCACGCGCATATCTCGTTTTTTTTCTAAGTCCAATGCAGGGGAAAAGTACAAATGGGGGGAAGAAGCGGAGGGGAATAAAAATGGAATAGGGGGAGTAGAGAAAATAGCCTTCGGCAAAAGAAAAGAACTTAGAATATTTTCAATATTGCTGCGGCGGGGAAGCTACAGTAGGGAAACGAAAGGGAAAGTGAAAAACTTAGCGTATGTTGGAGTGTGTAAGAATGGAATATTTGTGTGTGTAAGAATGGAATGCGCTAGTGGTGGCGCTGTTTTATGTGTAGTGTATATGGGAAAAGTCTTTGCAGTGATAGTAAAGCTATAGAAAAGCATAGAAGGGAAGTGATATACAGTGGGACTTAGAAAGAATTTCAGCTGTTTCGTTCGTGTACGGATCTCTAAGAGGAGTGGGAGTTGTTGAATTGAAATGGAATACATTACTATCAAGGTTTTACTAATTTCCTTTTCTCAATACTTTACTTTTCACTATTTCCAATGTTGTATTGCTACTGAATAAGAGTAACAGATGGACTTCTAATAAATTCTACTATTTCTTTCAAGTTTTTTTTTTTTATAAATGTCTGCTACTTCTATGGAAAGTTTTTCAATTCATGGGCCTACTCAGAGAGGGAACAACTTAAGTGCAAATATTTCAAAGAACACAGAGGCAAAAAGAAATAACAAATTATTTTATACTTGTTAGACACGACATTGCTTTATGGTATCCCAACGTATGGAAAGTATGTAAGAAGTTCAATCGTCTAAAGAGGTAATTTTCTTTTCCTCTATATTTTCCTTTTTTTTTTCTGAGAGAACTCATGTAAGTTTTTTTTTGTGTTTGTTTGTTTGTTTGTTTTTTTTCTTGTTTTTGTTTCCTTTTTTTTTTTCAAGAAATTATTGTTCTCATTTTTCTTTGTTTGTTTTTTTTGTTTTTTTTTTTCAGAGTTCTTCTGTTTCTTTTTTTTTTTATACCTTTCCTTTGTTTTATTTTATTTTTTATTTTTCTCTACTATTAAGGGAGAGACTTACTTCTCTCTCTCTCTTCTTATGTTCTATTTTTTTTTTTTTTTTTTTTTTTTTTTATTATTTTTTTTTTTTCATGAGATACCATAAAACAACAAATGTATTTCTACTTAATAACTACAAAGGGTACAACAAAAAAAAGAAAATCACGACGGCGACGTCATTGTGGAGGCCGACGGGTGGTGGCTTGCGGCGACCCGTCTTCTTGTAGAGTGCTGCTCGGCGCCATCGTCGGATCAGCAGGTCGATCCTTCTGTGTCGCCAATGCAGGAACTCCCGAGAATCGGTGCTGGGCGCTGGTGAATCCCGGTCGATGTCTGGTTGGTGTTGAAGTTCGTACGGTGATACGGCAGGTGTTGATGCTGGCATCCCAGCTCTTGCCCCGGGGATGGTGATTACGAGGATGTCTCGTCCGCTTCCGTCCAATAAAGTCATTCGACCATTCCATCAGTAAAGCGAATTGGTTTTCTTCGATTTCTTTGCGGGCGTCGTCCGGTAGCATTTTGGTGTTCCGGCTTTTCTACTGACAAATCGTCCTTGGACTCTGTTGGTGGATTTTCGGACTCGTTAGTGTCGCGTGTGGAGTTGTCATCGGAAATTGGAGTGGAATGACGCTGACTTGTAGCATCGGCGCATATTTCAGCGGATGGCAACTGATTTTCTGTATTTTGATGAGATGAAACGGCGACGTCCTCTTGGCTTAACTTTCGCTGACTCAATTTCTTGAGTCGGAAAATTAGTGTCAAATGGGAGGGCGTCACTGTCGAAGGTATCGTCTGGATTGTCACTGTCGGGTCCGATTTCATTTTCGAAAATATCGGTAGTCTGAGTCGCAATCGATTTGCGGAATCGATTTTCAAAATCCAATGAGTTTTCAATGGATGGACAATCTTCAGTCTTCCAAAGCATTGTTTCGTACAAAGGTTTCAAACGATTGACGTGGGTACGCTGGCATACATAGGAATTATCGGCTATATCTACTGTATTATTGGTATGTACTTTTACAACTCTATAAGGGCCTTTATATTTCGAAGTGAATTTCCTACTGTCACCTTCTTTAACTACACGAATATCTAATAAAACTCTATCTCCTACGACATATTTTCTTTCTTTCGCACGTTTATTATATTGTTCACGCTGACGATTCCGTGCTTTCTCGCTTTCTTCACGGACTCGCTGAAAGCTATAGCGTAATCGATCAGCTAAATTTCCTACATAGTCGGATACAGATTTAAAAGTTTGAGGGACAGCGTCTAAAAATTCATTAATGGGAAGATTAGGGTCTCTACCGTGGACTAAATAATAAGGGGTTTCAAGTGTCGAAGAGTGAACTGAACTACGATAAGCGAATAAAACATCGTCTAACATATTTTCCCAATTTGCATGTTCTCCGTCTTTCAATTCTTTTCTTAACATCGCGGTTAGTGTCCGATTAAACCTTTCTGTCTCGCCATTACTAGCGGGATTGTAGGCCGTTGTCAATCTTTGGTCAATTTTTAATTTCTTACAAAAATAACGGAACAATTTCGAGGTGAAATTCGTTCCACGATCGGAAATAATGGCTTTAGGCATACCATGTCTTACAATTATTGTTTTATATACACATTCTGCCGTGGTTTGGGCAGTTTGGTCTTTTAGAGCAACTGCTTCCACCCAGCGACTAAAATAATCAGTAATAACTAAAATATAACTATTTCCATTAGGCGAAGCGGGAGTAATAGGGCCTAAAAAGTCCATGCCTATTACTTGGAAAGGGGCTTTAGCAATTTCATGGGGGTGCAAAAGTGCTCTATATGTGGAAGAAGTGTTAGCTATACAAGTTTCACAAGCTTGACAATATTCTAAAATATCTTTTCTCATTGTAGGCCAATAATAATGATTTTTGACCTTCAAATACGTTTTATAAAAAGCTAAATGTCCACCCATCGGTGCGTCATGTAATTCTTTTAACACTAAATGGCGGAGCGATAAGGGTAACACTACTTGACAATTAATTTCGTTACGCTTACTATTTTTGGAAGGCACTTCGTGGCGATAAAGTGTACCTTCTCTAATTTCAAAATATTCGATTTCTTTAGCCCATTCAGGTTTAGATTGGCTATTTTCCTCATTGAGCTCTCCTTTCTCTAAATAATTTCTAATTGCTACACAAAGGTCGTCTTCTAGCTGTTTTTCACAAATTAACTTAATATTATTTGGTACCGGCTGAATACTAGCTACTTTCAATCGTGATAAACAATCAGCATTTTGATGAATACGTCCAGGCCTATACTTTAATTCATAATTTGTAGCAGCTAATAGTATAGCCCATCTACCTAACCTACCGTTATTATCTTTCTGATTTTTCAGCCATTGCAAAGGACGATGGTCACTAATAATTTCAAAGGGTTTATCCAAGAGATAATGTCGGAAATGTTTAATTGCATCAATTACGGCTAATGCTTCTTTTTCAGTTGTACTGTATTTCATTTCGGCCTTGGTCAATTGTCTACTAGAGTAGGCTATTGGATGTTCTTGCCCATGCTGCATTTGAGACAGCACGGCTCCTATTCCATAATCGCATGCGTCAGTAAAAAGCAAAAATTTTTCGTTAAAATTTGGATAAGCGAGGACTGGGGGAGTTACCAGAGAAGTGCGTAATTTCTCAAAGGCAACCTGTTCCTCCGTTCCCCAGGCAAAAGGTTTTCTACTTAGATCTTTATGCGTTAATCGAGTTAACGGCTTAGCTATTGAACCGAAATTTTTAATAAATCTTCTATAATATCCAGCAAGCCCAAGAAATGATCTCACTTCGTCAACAGAAGTTGGCGTTTTGTAATTCCCTATCTTATCAATTTTAGCAGGATCGGGTTTAATACCGTCCGTTGAAATGACATGACCTAAATAATTTACTGAACGTTTAATAAACTGACATTTGTTAAGTTTCAATTTTAAATTTGCTTCTTTTAATAGGGTAAAAATTTCTCTGATATCTCGTAAGTGATTTTCAAAAGTGTCTGAAAAAATTATGACATCATCCAAATATACTAATGCTTTACTTCCTAAGACGTCTCTTAGTACATAATTCATTAATCGTTGAAAAGTGGCTGGTGCATTACACAAACCGAATGCCATTCTTTTAAATTCGTAAAGATTATTTTCTACAACAAAAGCGGTTTTTTCAATATCTGGATCATGAACTTGAATTTGCCAATAGCCGGAAGCTAAATCGAGAGTTGTGAAGAATTTTTTTCCATATAATTTATCTAAAGTTTCGTCAATTCTTGGCATGGGAAAAGAATCTTTCTTTGTAATACCATTTAATTTCCTATAATCGACGCAAAATCTTATTTCTCCATTCTTTTTCTCTACTAATACCACGGGTGAAGCCCATGGGGACTGCGAATATCGAATTACATTTGCTTGAAGCATTTCTTGCACTTTGTCTTCTAATAATTTCCTTTGGTTATTTGTTACTCTATATGGGCGTTGTCGAATGGGGCCTCGTCCTTGGGTATCAATTGTGTGTTTAATAAGGTTAGTATTCCCTAGTTCGGAATCTTTTGAAGCAAACAAGTCGTGGAAGTCATTTAGTAATTTAGAGAGCGGTGCTTGAAATTCAGTGTCGACTTCTGAAATTACAATAGGCTCAGTTATTTCGTTAGGCTTAGCTTCTCGTTGATCTAAAGCTATTTTTCCGATGACATGATGAATAATTTCAATTACGCCTAATTTGGTGTTTCTTGGGATTTTGACTTGGTTTAACGAATGGTTTTCAACTACAATATTATACGTTCCATCTCCCGATACTTTTCCGATAAATTCTTCAATATAAACTCCTGCCGGCAAATTTTCTACTGGTGTAAATATAAATGCGGTGTTAGGGGAAACATACGGAAATGAACCCTTTAGCTGGCCTACAATTACGAGCGACGTCTGACGAGATAGCGTCGTCTTTTTGACCGTCGTAACTGCCATTTCCGGTACCCTAAAAACAGAAGATGAGCCTTGCCCATCTCTAGCTAGATAAATGCTCTTCGTTTCTCCATCAAGCTTAAATGCGTGTTTCTGAATTGCGTCCCATCCAAGGATACAATCTTCAGAAATCCCATTTGTAATAATAAATTCTTGTTGTAAAATTGACTCTCCGTATCCAACGGGCAAAGTCACTTTTCCCAACGTATGTAACTTTTTCTCCCCTACATCATATAAATCGAAATCAAGCTGACTGCAGATCACCTGACCTCTAGGGGGCAACTTTTTAAATAATCTCTCGTGAATAATACTTTTAGACGCGCCTGTATCAAATAATGCTTGTAACGGGACCTGGAAAATTTTTAATGGAATTCTTGGAGTTGATTCATTCGTAATGGTTGTTAATTTCGCGACTTGTCGGGATTTAAAATGAGGCTCTTCATCAACTGACCCGAAGCTACAGTTGATCCCTACTGGTTTCCCTGGTTTTGCGGGGAACCTGGTATGTTAGGCCTATTGGTGCTTCTGAACTTAGGGCAATTATTAGATTTATGGCCGATGTCCCGGCAAGAATAACATATAGGCGGCTGAGCTTGTTCTAGTCCTTGACGTTGATAACGGCGACAATCTGCCTGAATATGACCGCGATAGCCACAAAAATTGCAAATTATCGACAGCTGTGTAGGCCTATTGTTGGTGTCGTTAGATGATCTCGGAAACGATGGTGTAGCGTTTGTAGGCCTATTCTGTGTGTTTGAGAATTGTCGATTGCCACTATTGTTAGGGAAGCGCGGCGGAAACGGTCTACCATTACTATACTGGTTAACAGTAGGCGTTTGAAAAGAAACTTGCTTCCTGTATGCTGCGTTTGCCGGATAAGAGACGTCGTTTTTATTTAGTTGAAGTTTTTTCACGGTTTGCATAAGCTCATTAAGTACGTCTTTAATTTCTTCGCTTTCTGTTTTCTTTTTTTCGACAGGTTTATCCCCGTGGCGAATATTGGCAACTGCCTTATTCACAGCTTCTTTTTGGTCTATTATCATCTGCTTAATTTCTTTTAACTCTGCACTGCTGGTGTCTTGTGACCCGCCTATGGATCGAATAAACTCCTGTTTTTCGCGATCGGTTTCCAACGCTTCTAGTCTGAGGGCATACACCCGTGTTGCTGCAACCAGTTCGTTAAAATCTTTAAATTCCTTATATTTGACTTTTGTCTGCAATTTGGAGTCTAATCCCTCAATAAATTTTTGCATGAGAATAACTGCAAACGATTTTTCGGAATGACCTAAGGGATACGCGCGTTTAAAAATTTCCTGTATACGTAGCGCGTAATCGACAACTTTTTCACCTGGCTTACGTTTGGCTTTGTTAAACTTTTGAAGATATAAATCAACATTTTCATCGCCATGAAAATGGTCAAGCAATGCTTCTTTAATTGACTCATAATCATGCGGATGTTCTTTTAAAATTGCCTGAATGACGGAAAAAGCTCTGTCCGTTAATTTAGCACGTAACATCTGAATCGTTTTTTCTTCTGACCATCCCGACCCATCTACTATACTTTCAAATGATTCTAACCAAGAGTCAAAACGAGTAATAGGGCTTCCGGTGAAAGAAGGAAGTAATTGTAACCGGGAGAAAGTATGCTGGTTATTTTGAAAATCGTCCAAATCTCTGACTGTTGCTGCTCTGGTGGGGGAAGTATAGTAGGCCATGTTGTCGTTTTGAACTGGTAATCGAAATCCTAAATTTCCCTGTTGCGAAGTCTGAGACTGTGCTGGAACGCTGCTCGTAGGCGATCGAGATTCGCAACAACGTCTGCTGTCCGCCTGGACCGTTGTTCCGGGGAAAGGTTGTGTCGATTTGTAGGCTGGTTGTGTGGTTGACGAATAGGGCGGTGGACGGTGTGTCGCACTGGTATCGGTGGTTGAGGGGTTCTCGACAGCGGTGGTACTTGCTGTGGTGCCACGGATTGCTGTGGTATCTGTCCCGTGATATCCAGTGATAGCAGTTGTTTCAATTCGGTTTTGGTTTGGGAGAGCGTTCGTTTGATCTCCTCTGCTAGCTGTACGTTGTTCGGTCTGCTGGCTCCTGGGAAATTGTCCAGCTTCCTCAGCAGTAAGTTGATCTCGGGCGTCAGTGGTTCCAGTGGAGTCAGTAGTTGCAGCTCCCGTATGTATAGCGTAAGGTTGCGAATGTCCGCCAGAAATATTTGTTGATAGGCCAGAGATACCGTCTGCAAGTGAATGGAAAGGTCTTCCACTTCTTGCGAGAGATGGCGATATTGATCCTCTCTGTGTCTGTATGTGGTCCCACAATTCAGGGTTAATTCCAAGATAGCCCTGCCTTTCTGCAAGTCGGTTATGCTGTGAAACTGTCCCAGCAGGAAGGTCAAGAACTGTCTCGCATACGACGTGAAAATCGCTTTCAGCTCGGACGTCTGTTGTTCCGTTACTGTCGTCTTCCTTCGATTGTGCACTGAGTCTCACCTCTAGGATCGACGTCAAGTACTTCAGTAGGATCGTTGGTTCCTTCCACACCGTCGATGGGTTCTGGTCGTCTTGATATAGCTTCGTCAGTCGGATGTCCTGTATCAGACGAATTATCTGGGTCTGCACCTTCGGATCGTTCGACTGGAAATCCGCTTCTCTCTCCTTCAGGCTCTTGATCGCAAGTATTAGGGACGGAAGCTTGCTCGCCTTGGTTTGGAATATCTTGTCGTGATTGTTCTTGACTTTGTTGAATAGATGGCTCAGGCTCAGGTTCAAGTGATTTTCCATTCGGTGTGTTCTTCGTATGGAAGAAACCGAGAACTGTGCTTGCTAAAGAACTAGTTTTGGTCGCTACTTTCGGAGGAGATTTAGAGGGTGAAATACGTTCAGCAAATCTAGCGAAAAAGGAAGGTGATCGTTTTCCTGACGCAACCTCGGACGTAGCGCTTGCTCGAGTTTTTCGGGAGGGAGTTGTATCAAGCCCCGCTACGGCTTTGTACGCAGCGTTCGATCGTAGTTTTCGTAACTGAGAGTTCTTTGGGTGTACTTTGGGATTTAAAACTGGGGAAGCGGATCTACTAATTGCTTCGGCAGTGGTCTCCAAAGTCCTACCACTCTGAAGTGTATCTGGTGCAAACTGAGTTTCGGTAGTCAAGTTATCAAAATCAAGGGATCGAGCTACGGTTTCCTGATCGGGTAAGGTAACAGTTATTTCGGGCTGAAAGTGCTTGTTTACAGGGGAATGTACAAGTTTATGCCCGCCAGTAACAACATCATCATTCATTGTGGTTGAGTTCCAAAAAGCGCTGCCACCATTATGTAAAGCATCCTCCCTCTCGGGTGAATGACTTTACGGATTAAGACAAATAGATTACCACGGAACTCGGAGGCGTTTACCCACAATGATGACAGTGTATTACTAGACTAGGCCATAAAATATAAGGAGAGGACATACACGCATTCAAGAGGATAACGAGAAACCTAACGGGAACCAATAGTGTAAGTGGAGACAACGTAAATTGGATCTTACCGTGTAGGGGTTAGGAGCGCACTTGAAGCGATACGGCGAATTCAGACACGAAATGGACACGATTGGAAATACAGTTCAGATAGGCACTTACGGAAACAGGTAGTCGGAGAAACACTTGTAAGAGAAAACACTAAGACAAGTTAGATGTCGAACTAGTGTTGTTGAAGGCAACTGAACATTTAGCGAGCTGCTAGCTGTCTGATCTTTCTTAGATTTTGAGTTCACCATGAAACCTCGCATCTCGTCAAAGTGGCGTGATGCTGTTGACGTGTCGCTATGTCGCGCGTGCAGCCAATCAGAAGGTGTTTGTTTAATGGCTTGATTGGCGTCGCGCGTGCGACCAATCAAACGGATGTTTATTTAATGGCGTGATAATGCGTCGCACGTGTAACCAATCACGGAAGTTTGTTTAGTGGCGTGATAATGCGTCGCACGTGTGAGTCAGACAGCAGGTGTTCAATTAGGTCAACGTTAAGATGTCTATGACTAATGGTTACTATGCGGATTACAATAATCGAGTAATATGCAAAAAGAAGAGTAAAATGCAAGAGAGTAAAATGTAGACATAATTATATGTCAAGGGAGAGTAAACATAATATTATAAGAATGTGGGTGTCACAATTAAATGTTTTGTAGGCCTTGTAATTGTATTCATTGTGAATACACTGTTATATTTTGGTTTAAATACACTTGTATTCAATGTGAATACACTGTTATACCATGAGTTTTTACTTCTATATGTAAACTCATCAGAATATACTTGTATTCAATGTGAATACACTGTTATACCATGAGTTTTTACTTCTATATGTAAACAGCATCAAATATACTTGTATTCAATGTGAATACACTGTTATACCATGAGTTTTTACTTCTATATGTATACTGCATCAAATATACTTGTATTCAATGTGAATACACTGTTATACCATGAGTTTTTACTTTCTATATGTAAACAGCATCAAATATACTTGTATTCAATGTGAATACACTGTTATACCATGAAGTTTTACTTCTATATGTAAACAGCATCAAATATACTTGTATTCAATGTGAAATATACACTGTTATACCATGAGTTTTTACTTCTATATGTATAAACAGCATCAAATATACTTGTATTCAATGTGAATACACTGTTATACCATGAGTTTTTACTTCTATATGTAAACAGCATCAAATATACTTGTATTCAATGTGAATACACTGTTATACCATGAGTTTTTACTTCTATATGTAAACAGCATCAAATATACTTGTATTCAATGTGAATACACTGTTATACCATGAGTTTTTACTTCTATATGTAAACTGCATCAAATATACTTGTATTCAATGTGAATACACTGTTATACCATGAGTTTTCTACTTATATGTAAACAGCATCAAATATACTTGTATTCAATGTGAATACACTGTTATACCATGAGTTTTTACTTCTATATGTAAACTTGGAGCATCAATAATATACTTGTATTCAATGTGAATACACTGTTATACCATGAGTTTTTACTTCTATATGTAAACTGCATGGAATATACTTGTATTCAATGTGAATACACTGTTATACCATGAGTTTTTACTTCTATATATGTAAACAGCATCAAATATACTTGTATTCAATGTGAATACACTGTTATACCATGAGTTTTTACTTCTATATGTAAACAGCATCAAATATACTTGTATTCAATGTGAATACACTGTTATACCATGAGTTTTTACTTCTATATGTAAACTGCATCAAATATACTTGTATTCAATGTGAATACACTGTTATACCATGAGTTTTTACTTCTATATGTAAACAGCATCAAATATACTTGTATTCAATGTGAATACACTGTTATACCATGAGTTTTTACTTCTATATGTAAACAGCATCAAATATACTTGTATTCAATGTGAATACACTGTTATACCATGAGTTTTTACTTCTATATGTAAACTGCATCGAATATACTTGTATTCAATGTGAATACACTGTTATACCATGAGTTTTTACTTCTATATGTAAACAGCATCAAATATACTTGTATTCAATGTGAATACACTGTTATACCATGAGTTTTTACTTCTATATGTAAACAGCATCAAATATACTTGTATTCAATGTGAATACACTGTTATACCATGAGTTTTTACTTCTATATGTAAACAGCATGGAATATACTTGTATTCAATGTGAATACACTGTTATACCATGAGTTTTTACTTCTATATGTAAACAGCATCAAATATACTTGTATTCAATGTGAATACACTGTTATACCATGAGTTTTTACTTCTATATGTAAACAGCATCAAATATACTTGTATTCAATGTGAATACACTGTTATACCATGAGTTTTTACTTCTATATGTAAACTGCATGGAAATATACTTGTATTCAATGTGAATACACTGTTATACCATGAGTTTTTACTTCTATATGTAAACTGCATGGAATATACTTGTATTCAATGTGAATACACTGTTATACCATGAGTTTTTACTTCTATATGTAAACAGCATCATGGAATATACTTGTATTCAATGTGAATACACTGTTATACCATGAGTTTTTACTTCTATATGTAAACAGCATCAAATATACTTGTATTCAATGTGAATACACTGTTATACCATGAGTTTTTACTTCTATATGTAAACAGATCATAATATACTTGTATTCAATGTGAATACACTGTTATACCATGAGTTTTTACTTCTATATGTAAACTGCATCAAATATACTTGTATTCAATGTGAATACACTGTTATACCATGAGTTTTTACTTCTATATGTAAACAGCATCAAATATACTTGTATTCAATGTGAATACACTGTTATACCATGAGTTTTTACTTCTATATGTAAACTGCATCAAATATACTTGTATTCAATGTGAATACACTGTTATACCATGAGTTTTTACTTCTATATGTAAACAGCATCAAATATACTTGTATTCAATGTGAATACACTGTTATACCATGAGTTTTTACTTCTATATGTAAACAGCATCAAATATACTTGTATTCAATGTGAATACACTGTTATACCATGAGTTTTTACTTCTATATGTAAACTGCATCAAATATACTTGTATTCAATGTGAATACACTGTTATACCATGAGTTTTTACTTCTATATGTAAACAGCATCAAATATACTTGTATTCAATGTGAATACACTGTTATACCATGAGTTTTTACTTCTATATGTAAACAGCATCAAATATACTTGTATTCAATGTGAATACACTGTTATACCATGAGTTTTTACTTCTATATGTAAACTGCATCAAATATACTTGTATTCAATGTGAATACACTGTTATACCATGAGTTTTTACTATTATATGTAAACAGCATCAAATATACTTGTATTCAATGTGAATACACTGTTATACCATGAGTTTTTACTTCTATATGTAAACAGCATCAAATATACTTGTATTCAATGTGAATACACTGTTATACCATGAGTTTTTACTTCTATATGTAAACTGCATGGAATATACTTGTATTCAATGTGAATACACTGTTATACCATGAATTTTTACTTCTATATGTAAACAGCATCAAATATACTTGTATTCAATGTGAATACACTGTTATACCATGAGTTTTTACTTCTTATATGTAAACAGCATCAAATATACTTGTATTCAATGTGAATACACTTTTTTACATTATGGAGTTTTTACTTCTATATGTAAACTGCATGGCAAATATACTTGTATTCAATGTGAATACACTGTTATACCATGAGTTTTTACTTCTATATGTAAACAGCATCAAATATACTTGTATTCAATGTGAATACACTGTTATACCATGAGTTTTTACTTCTATATGTAAACAGCATCAAATATACTTGTATTCAATGTGAATACACTGTTATACCATGAGTTTTTACTTCTATATGTAAACAGCATCAAATATACTTGTATTCAATGTGAATACACTGTTATACCATGAGTTTTTACTTCTATATGTAAACAGCATCAAATATACTTGTATTCAATGTGAATACACTGTTATACCATGAGTTTTTACTTCTATATGTATACAGCATCAAATATACTTGTATTCAATGTGAATACACTGTTATACCATGAGTTTTCACTTTTATATGTAAACAGCATCAAATATACTTGTATTCAATGTGAATACACTGTTATACCATGAGTTTTTACTTCTATATGTAAACAGCATCAAATATACTTGTATTCAATGTGAATACACTGTTATACCATGAGTTTTTACTTCAATATGTAAACAGCATCAAATATACTTGTATTCAATGTGAATACACTGTTATACCATGAGTTTTTACTATTATATGTAAACAGCATCAAATATACTTGTATTCAATGTGAATACACTGTTATACCATGAGTTTTTACTTCTATATGTAAACAGCATCAAATATACTTGTATTCAATGTGAATACACTGTTATACCATGAGTTTTTACTTCTATATGTAAACTCCATGGAATATACTTGTATTCAATGTGAATACACTGTTATACCATGAGTTTTTACTTCTATATGTAAACATGTTAAAGGTGGTGATTAAATCAAACCTGTCTTCTCCCTAATTCCCACTTCTCCCCGCCTGAAGCAAAAGTTAAATGGGATACTGTTTAGTAGTTGCCACACGTACTTTGACTTGGGGGCTAGTGTACTGTCTTTCTGTCACTTGAATCTGAGTAAGCTCGGTGTCAACGACATCATTGTGTAATTCCCTACCAGGTATGATTCCCTTTATGTAACAGTATATAATGTGTGTGACTCGTGTGTCTTACTATGCTGAATGGTTTGAACAATAAAGGGACTAGACTCTGTGCAATAGTACCCTTTCTTCTACAGGTTATGGGCCCAGATCCACGCTTTATGTCAGCTCACTAACTCTGTTTCCTTTTATTCTCTACCAGAGTCATAGTAAATATTAAAAAAAAAAAATCAAGTATCATGGCCAGTGCTGGAAGTTCTGGAATTGAAATGAGGAGCATCGCCAAGTTGAATGGAAAGAACTGGTCGTCCTGGAGGTTTGAAGTCACCTTGCTGCTAGAAAAGAACAAGCTAATGCGAGTAGTATTGAAGGTGGACACCAAACCAGCACAGGTATTAACTAAACAAAAAAATATATCTAATTATACTCTGTGTGGAAACAACGTGATAGTTCTAAACTCTGGAACCCAGTCTTGATAGAAAGATGTGCATTAATATGCGAATGTACAGACTGTATTTAAAAACGAAAGAATGTGGCTATTCTATTAAACAAGTAAAAGAACATGGTTATTCTTTCAAACACGTAAAAAGAATATGGTTATTCTTTCAAACATGTAAAAAGAATATGGCTATTCTATCGAACAAGTAAAAGAATATGGTTATTCTTTCAAACACGTAAAAAGAATATGGTTATTCTTTCAAACATGTAAAAAGAATATGGCTATTCTATCGAACACGTAAAAGAATATGGTTATTCTTTAAAAAAAAAAAAAAAAAAAAAAGAAGGAATATGGTTATTCTACGGTGGACGTGTAAGTCATACAGAAATGAAGATGACTATTCTGTTATGACTGTCAAGCAAACTTAGTGAATATTTTCAACTTGTAAATCTAAGTAAAAGACTATATTCAAGTGTACTGGTTCTTTGTAGATCGTGACTGATGACGTGATAACAAACCAAGCCCTCATTGACGCCTGGGATATGAAAGATATTGAAGCAAGAACCGTCATATACTGCAATGTGGAGCCTGATTTGCAAGTACTCATCGAAGGATGCTCGACATCGGCTGCAATGTGGGACCGGTTGCTGTTACAATTCGCTCAGGCAGCCGCTGCCAACGCAAACCTGCTTCTAGCCAAGTTCTTTGACTACAAATATGACAAAGAACACAGCGTTCTGAGTCATATCACAAGACTTTCGAGCCTAGCCGAGGAACTGCGCAATCTCAACTCACCGGTAACGGAGCAACAGTTAATCATGAGAACGCTGCATTCACTTCCACCCAGCTATCGCCCGTTCCAATCGTCTTGGCTGAGTGTCCCAATTGCTGAGCAAACTTTACTGAATCTCACGTCGAGACTTGTCACTGAAGAAGCCATGAACAAAGCTTTCAATAATGGTGAAATGGATCCGGCTGATATTGTGTTCTTCGCTGGCAAATCACGACAGACGTCCGCATCGTCCAGCTCAATTGAGGAGACAGCCATGTCAGCCAGAGGCAGGTACAATAGTTACAGACGAGGAGGAAGAGGCTACCGTGGACGTGGAAGAGGCTATCGAGGACACAAACACGACTACGGAAATCGACACTCTGGCGAGAATGGATCCAACATCATTTGCTATTCGTGTGATCAGTCTGGTCATAAAGCGCACAATTGTCCTCAGAAAAAGGATGAGGAAAGAAAACAGCAGAGAAACGACAACTTTAACAAGAATCGCACTTCGTTCGGCTGTGTCTCAAGCTCACTCTGCCTCGTCGCCAAGCAGCCGCATTGCTTCTATGCTGATTCTGCAGCATCAAACCACATGACAGACAAACGAGAATTCTTCACTACTTTCAAGGAAATACCACCCGGAACTTGGAAGGTAACGGGAATTGGAGGTGTGGAGCTGCATGCTGTGGGCAAAGGCAATATTAATGTTGTTTCAACTGTCAACGGAGAAGAAATCAGAGGCATTTTCCATGATGTCCTGTATGTACCCAACCTGAAAGTCAACCCTTTTCTCTGTAGGAACAGCCAAAAAGAAGGCATTTTTTTGCAAAGGCGACGACACCGTCATGATTGGTGAAAGAATTGGGGATTCTCTCTATTTGCTGCGTGTAACTCCAGTTAACTGCAAACAGGGAGAGGATTATGCCGCTGCTGCCTCATCGATTGTACCAATTCAATTACTACATCAACGCTTCGCTCACACCAACTGCAGAGACGTACGAAGAACAATTCAACTGAAAGCCGTCAAAGATGTCAAACTTGATCCTGAACAAGCCAACACTGCTGATCCCTGTGGTGGATGTCTTTACGGCAAAATGCACCGCTTGCCCTTCCCAACTGAAGGAAGAGACAGAGCCAAGAATGTGGGTGATCTGATTCATGGTGACCTGGGCATGGTCAGCGTCCCGACACCAGAAGGACACAAATACTACTCCTTGCTGAAAGACGACTTCAGCGAATACACCGACACTAAGCTTTTGAAGAAAAAGAGTGAAGTCTTTGCACACGTTGTTGAGTTCTGCAAGAAAATCGAAACGCAAACTGGCCGTCCCGTCAAAGTGATAAGAACGGATCAAGGCACCGAATACCGCGGAGAACACTTCGACAAATGGAAACGTCACTCAGGCCTCATCCATCAAACAACCTGCCGGTACAACCCACAACAAAATGGCGTCAGTGAAAGGGCCAACAGAACCCTGATGGATGGAGTACGAAGCTCATTGTATGATGTCACAAACAGTCAACGCCCAAACACCAGCACAGCAGTTCAAGAATTGTGGGGGAGTTCTTGCTCGCCACAGTGTACGTCAGAAATCGTGTTGTGTCCGCCAAAAACAAGACTACACCCTACGAGAAATTCTTTAAAAAGAAACCGTCGGTCGGTCACTTTAGAGTCCTTGGATGTGAAGCTAAAGTCCTTATCCCAGAAGAAATTCGATCCAAAATTGATCCGACGTGTGCAACTGGGTGGTTTGTTGGCTACTGCGACAACATTAAAGGTTGGCGAGTATGGATTCCACCTCTGAGAAAAGTTGTCGTCTCACGGGACGTCAAGTTTAATGAAACTCGGTTCATTGGTGATGAAAATGTGAACTCAAACAAAGAGTCAAAACACAACCCGTGCGAACCGTTTCGCGTCGTAATGGATGCAATGAATGTTGAGCAGCAAATCCCAGTAAATGAAGAGGAGGCGGATGCGGGTATGCAACATGAAGAACAAGATGAAGAGGATGCACAAGGTGCTCAGGGTGCCAACAATGATGAAAATATTGCTGAAGGTAAAGAAAGAATTATTCAAGCAGACGCACCTCTTCAAGACAATCTCGACGGCAACCAACGTGAAATAGCCCATGTTGAGGTTGCAGAAGACGTTCCTATCGACCCAGAAGAACTTCCAGCAAACGAAGTTCACGACTATCGCCGAACCAGATCAGGCCAGATATACCTCAAATATCGTAGGTCACTCGGCCTAGCTGCATCAAGTTCCGAATCGAGCCCAGCTGTCTATTCTGAACTAAACGTTGATGAACCGCAAAGCTATCATGAAACCCAGCAATCCAAATTTTCAAAGGAATGGATGGCCGCCTTCAAAGAGGAGTATGACGCCCAAATCGCCAATGAGTCATGGTTGCTGGTACCGCCATCCGAGCTGCCTCCTGGAACCAAACCAATCGGCCACAAATGGATCGGTAAATTCAAGCCGGGCTATGGTGATGTCCCTCCAAGGTTTAAAGGTCGACTCACCGCAGTAGGTTGCAGTCAACGTCCAGGTATCGACTACGGAGATGTGTACACCGCCGTCCCCAGACTCGAGTCATTTAGGCTATTCATATCGATGGTTGCCAGTGAAAACTTAGACACAGTACAAATCGACATAAAAACAGCATTCCTTAACGCCTCGCTTGATTGTCCCATTTACATGACGCAGCCAGAAGGATTCCGTGTACCAGGAAAAGAAGATTGGCCCGTGCTGTTAAAGAAGGCGCTCTACGGAACCAAACAAGCCCCTTTGCTCTGGGGCAAGACTTTCAAAAAGAAAGTAGAAAACGCCGGATTCAAAGCGCTGAATTCTGATGGCTGTGTGTATATTCGCATAAACGGAGGTGAGTACTCTATACTTATCGTTTATGTCGACGATGTGATCTACGCCACCAACAAAAAGGACACGATTCAGCCGTTCATAAAGTTCCTGTCAAGTGAGTTCCAAATTCGCAATCTGCCACCTACGAGATTTCTAGGCCTTAACATGGAGAGGGATAGGTCGAGCGGACAGATCTTCGTTTCCCTACAACACACTGTTCTCAACCTGCTTGAAAAATTTGGAATGTCAAACTGTAATCCCATTTCAACACCGGCTGATCCAAACGCCAGACTAAGTGCTCGTATCGTATCCGCGAGCGAGAGGAGAGAAGATCGACATGGACAAGATACCGTACAGCTCAGCCGTCGGCGCGCTACTTTATCTTGCCAATGCAACACGGCCTGACATTTCCTATGCTGTCGGACAGACTGCAAAATACTGTGCGTCCCTCTACTCGCTCACTGGAAAGCAGTGAAGCGAATTTTCAGGTACCTAAAAGGAACATCTGATCTTGGACTCTGGCTCGGCGGAAGCAACGAAGGTGTGGTAGGTTACACCGATGCAGATTTTGGTGGCGACCTCGACAACAGAAAATCCACGTCCGGCAGCATCTTCTTTCTGCGAGGTGGGCCGGTGTCTTGGTCCAGTCGAAAGCAAACATCCACAGCTACGTCGACTACCCACAGCGAATACAACGCTCTTTCGGACGCAGGAAAGGATGCTGTATGGCTGGGGCGCTTCCACGCCGAAGTCAGGCCACCGAAAAAAGGAACAACGACCGAACCCCTTCCTGTACCAATATACTGCGATAACCAAAGCGCCGTCAAACTCGTCAAAACCCCGAATTCCACAGAAGAACCAAACACTTCGAGATTGCGACGCACTTCATCCGAGAACTACAAGAGAAGGGACGAGTAACAGTTGTCGAAGTCGAAGGCACCAATCAACTAGCTGATCTGTTCACTAAGCCCCTTAAAGAGGATCACTTCATCAACCTACGTGTACGCATTGGGATGGGAATCTTCCTGAAAAAAAGGTTTGAGGGAGAGTGTTAAAGGTGGTGATTAAATCAAACCTGTCTTCTCCTTCTTTCCCACTTCTCCCCGCCTGAAGCAAAAGTTAAATGGGATACTGTTTAGTAGTTGCCACACGTACTTTGACTTGGGGGGCTAGTGTACTGTCTGGCTGTCACTTGAATCTGAGTAAGCTCGGTGTCAACGACATCATTGTGTAATTCCCTACCAGGTATGATTCCCTTTATGTAACAGTATATAATGTGTGTGACTCGTGTGTCTTACTATGCTGAATGGTTTGAACAATAAAGGGACTAGACTCTGTGCAATAGTAACCCTTTCTTCTACAAAACAGCATCAAATATACTTGTATTCAATGTGAATACACTGTTATACCATGAGTTTTTACTTCTATATGTAAACTGCTTGAATATACTTACTTGTATTAAATGTGAATACAATGTTATACCATGAGTTTTTACTTCTATATCTAAACAGCATCAAATATACTTGTATTCAATGTGAATACACTGTTATACCATGAGTTTTTACTTCTATATGTAAACAGCATCAAATATACTTGTATTCAATGTGAATATACTGTTATACCATGAGTTTTTACTTCTATATGTAAACAGCATCAAATATACTTGTATTCAATGTGAATACACTGTTATATCATGAGTTTTTACTTCTATATGTAAACAGCATCAAATATACTTGTATTCAATGTGAATACACTGTTATACCATGAGTTTTTACTTCTATATGTAAACTCCATGGAATATACTTGTATTCAATGTGAATACACTGTTATACCATTAGTTTTTATTTCTATATGTAAACAGCATCAAATATACTTGTATTCAATGTGAATACACAGTTATACCATGAGTTTTTACTTTTATATGTAAACAGAATCAAATATACTTGTATTCAATGTGAATACACTGTTATACCATGAGTTTTTACTTTTTATGTAAACTGCATGGAATATACTTGTATTCAATGTGAATACACTGTTATACCATGAGTTTTTACTTCTACATGTATACTGCATCAAATATACTTGTATTCAATGTGAATACACTGTTATACCATGAGTTTTTACTTCAATATGTAAACAGCATCAAATATACTTGTATTCAATGTGAATATACTGTTATAACATGAGTTTTTACTTCAATATGTAAACAGCATCAAATATACTTGTATTCAATGTGAATACACTGTTATACCATGAGTTTTTACTTCTATATGTAAACAGCATCAAATATACTTGTATTCAATGTGAATACACTGTTATACCATGAGTTTTTATTTCTATATGTAAACAGCATCAAATATACTTGTATTCAATGTGAATACACTGTTATACCATGAGTTTTTACTTCTATATGTATACTGCATCAAATATAATTGTATTCAATGTGAATACACTGTTATACCATGAGTTTTTACTTATTATATGTAAACAGCATCAAATATACTTGTATTCAATGTGAATACACTGTTATACCATGAGTTTTTACTTCTATATGTAAACAGCATCAAATATACTTGTATTCAATGTGAATACACTGTTATACCATGAGTTTTTACTTCTATATGTAAACTCCATGGAATATACTTGTATTCAATGTGAATACACTGTTATACCATGAGTTTTTACTTTAATATGTAAACAGCATCAAATATACTTGTATTCAATGTGAATATACTGTTATAACATGAGTTTTTACTTCAATATGTAAACAGCATCAAATATACTTGTATTCAATGTAAATACACTGTTATACCATGAGTTTTTACTTCTATATGTATACTGCATCAAATATACTTGTATTCAATGTGAATAAACTGTTATACCATGAGTTTTTACTTCTATATGTAAACAGCATCAAATATACTTGTATTCAATGTGAATACACTGTTATACCATGAGTTTTTATTTCTATATGTAACCAGCATCAAATATACTTGTATTCAATGTGAATACACTGTTATACCATAAGTTTTTACTTCTATATGTATACTGCATCAAATATAATTGTATTCAATGTGAATACACTGTTATACCATGAGTTTTTACTATTATATGTAAACAGCATCAAATATACTTGTATTCAATGTGAATACACTGTTATACCATGAGTTTTTACTTCTATATGTAAACAGCATCAAATATACTTGTATTCAATGTGAATACACTGTTATACCATGAGTTTTTACTTCTATATGTAAACTCCATGGAATATACTTGTATTCAATGTGAATACACTGTTATACCATGATTTTTTACTTCTATATGTAAACAGCATCAAATATACTTGTATTCAATGTGAATACACACTTATACCATGAGTTTTTACTTTTATATGTAAACAGAATCAAATATACTTGTATTCAATGTGAATACACTGTTATACCATGAGTTTTTACTTCTTTATGTAAACTGCATGGAATATACTTGTATTCAATGTGAATACACTGTTATACCATGAGTTTTTACTTCTATATGTATACTGCATCAAATATACTTGTATTCAATGTGAATACACTGTTATACCATGAGTTTTTACTTCAATATGTAAACAGCATCAAATATACTTGTATTCAATGTGAATATACTGTTATAACATGAGTTTTTACTTCAATATGTAAACAGCATCAAATATACTTGTATTCAATGTGAATACACTGTTATACCATGAGTTTTTACTTCTATATGTAAACAGTATCAAATATACTTGTATTCAATGTGAATACACTGTTATACCATGAGTTTTTACTTCTATATGTAAACTGCATCAAATATACTTGTATTCAATGTGGATACACAGTTATACCATGAGTTTTTACTTTTATATGTAAACAGAATCAAATATACTTGTATTCAATGTGAATACACTGTTATACCATGAGTTTTTACTTCTATATGTATACTGCATCAAATATACTTGTATTCAATGTGAATACACTGTTATACCATGAGTTTTTACTTCAATATGTAAACAGCATCAAATATATCTTGTATTCAATGTGAATATACTGTTATACCATGAGTTTTTACTTCTATATGTAAACAGCATCAAATATACTTGTATTCAATGTGAATACACTGTTATACCATGAGTTTTTACTTCTATATGTATAAACTGCATCAAATATACTTGTATTCAATGTGAATACACTGTTATTCTGGTTTTATTCTTATGTAAACAGATCAAATATACTTGTATTCAATGTGAATACACTGTTATACCATGAGTTTTTACTTCTATATGTAAACAGCATCAAATATACTTGTATTCAATGTGAATACACTGTTATACCATGAGTTTTTACTTTTATATGTAAACAGCATCAAATATACTTGTATTCAATGTGAATACACTGTTATACCATGAGTTTTTACTTCTATATGTAAACAGCATCAAATATACTTGTATTCAATGTGAATACACTGTTATACCATGAGTTTTTACTTCTATATGTAAACAGCATCAAATATACTTGTATTCAATGTGAATACACTGTTATACCATGAGTTTTTACTTCTATATGTAAACAGAATCAAATATACTTGTATTCAATGTGAATACACTGTTATACCACATGAGTTTTTACTTTATATGTAAACTGCATGGAATATACTTGTATTCAATGTGAATACACTGTTATACCATGAGTTTTTACTTCTATATGTAAACAGCATCAAATATACTTGTATTCAATGTGAATACACTGTTATACCATGAGTTTTTACTTTAATATGTAAACAGCATCAAATATACTTGTATTCAATGTGAATACACTGTTATACCATGAGTTTTTACTTCAATATGTGTAAACAGCATGGCAAATATACTTGTATTCAATGTGAATACACTGTTATACCATGAGTTTTTACTTCTATATGTAAACAGCATCAAATATACTTGTATTCAATGTGAATACACTGTTATACCATGAGTTTTTACTTCTATATGTAAACAGCATCAAATATACTTGTATTCAATGTGAATACACTGTTATACCATGAGTTTTTACTTCTATATGTAAACAGCATCAAATATACTTGTATTCAATGTGAATACACTGTTATACCATGAGTTTTTACTTCTATATGTAAACAGCATCAAATATACTTGTATTCAATGTGAATACACTGTTATACCATGAGTTTTTACTTCTATATGTAAACAGCATCAAATATACTTGTATTCAATGTGAATACACTGTTATACCATGAGTTTTTACTTCTATATGTAAACAGCATCAAATATACTTGTATTCAATGTGAATACACTGTTATACCATGAGTTTTTACTTATATATTAACTCCATGGAATATACTTGTATTCAATGTGAATACACTGTTATCCCATGAGTTTTTTTACTTCTATATGTAAACAGCATCAAATATACTTGTATTCAATGTGAATACACAGTTATACTCATGAGTTTTTACTTCTTATATGTAAACAGAATCAAATATACTTGTATTCAATGTGAATACACTGTTATACCATGAGTTTTTACTCTTTATATTAAACTGCATGGAATATACTTGTATTCCAATGTGAATACACTGTTATACCATGAGTTTTTACTTCTAAGTATATATACTGCATCAAATATACTTGTATTCAATGTGAATACACTGTTATACCATGAGTTTTTACTTCAATATGTAAACAGCATCAAATATACTTGTATTCAATGTGAATATACTGTTATAACATAAGTTTTTACTTCAATATGTAAAACAGATCAAATATACTTGTATTCAATGTGAATACACTGTTATACCATGAGTTTTTACTTCTATATGTAAACAGCATCAAATATACTTGTATTCAATGTGAATACACTGTTATACTCATGAGTTTTTATTTCTATATGTAAACAGCATCAAATATACTTGTATTCAATGTGAATACACTGTTATACCATGAGTTTTTACTTCTATATGTATACCAATCAAATATAATTGTATTCAATGTGAATACACTGTTATACCATGAGTTTTTACTTTTATATGTAAACAGCATCGAAATATACTTGTATTCAATGTGAATACACTGTTATACCATGAGTTTTTACTTCTATATGTAAACAGCATCAAATATACTTGTATTCAATGTGAATACACTGTTATACCATGAGTTTTTACTTCAATATGTAAACAGAATCAAATATACTTGTATTCAATGTGAATACACTGTTATAACATGAGTTTTTTCTATATGTGTAAACAGGAATACATTGTATTTTTCAATGTGAATACACTGTTATACCATGAGTTTTTACTTCTTATATGTAAACAGCATCAAATATACTTGTATTCAATGTGAATACACTGTTATACCATGAGTTTTTACTTTATATGTAAAATATGAATCAACATACTTGTATTCAATGTGAATACACTGTTATACCATGAGTTTTTACTTTTCTATGTAAACTGCATGGAATATACTTGTATTCAATGTGAATACACTGTTATAACCATGAGTTTTTACTTCTATATGTATAACAGCATCAAATATACTTGTATTCAATGTGAATACACTGTTTAACATGAGTTTTTACTCTATATGTAAACAGCATCAATATACTTGTATTCAATGTGAATACACTGTTATACCATGAGTTTTTACTTCTATATGTAAACAGCATCAAATATATTTGTATTCAATGTGAATACACTGTTATACCATGAGTTTTTACTTCTATATGTAAACAGCATCAAATATACTTCTGTATTCAATGTGAATATGATTGTTATACCAATGAGTTTTTATTTCTATATAAACAGCATCGAAATATACTTGCATTCAATGTGAATACACTGGTTATACCTCATGAGTTTTACTTCTATATGCATACTGCATCAAAATATACTTGTATCCAATGTGAATACACTGTTATACCATGAGTTTTCTACTTCTATATGTAAAACAGCATCAAATATACTTGTATTCAATGTGAATACACTGTTATACCACATGAGTTTTTACTTCTATATGTAAACAGTATCAAATATACTTGTATTCAATGTAATACACTGTTATACCATGAGTTTTTACTCATATGTAAAAGCATCAAATATACTTGTATTCTAAATGTGGAATACACTGTTATACCATGAGTTTTTACTATTATATGTAGTAAACAGCATCAAATATACTTGTATTCAATGTGAATACAATTGTCATACCAAGGTTTTACTTCTATATGTAAATAGATCAAACATACTTGTATTCAATGTGAATACCACTGTTATACCCATGAGTTTTATTTATATGTAACCCATGGAATATACTTGTATTCATCGTGTGAATACACTGTTATACTCACATGAGTTTTACTTCTATATGTAAACATGACAAAGGTGGTGATTAAATCCAACCTGTCTTCTCCCCACCCCACTTCTCCCGGCCTGAAGCCAAAGTTAAATGGGACTACTGTTTAGTGCAGTTGCCACACGTACTTTCGGGACTTGGGGCTAGTAATGGGCCTTTCTGTCACTTTGAATTCCGAGTAAGCCTGGTGTCAACGATATCATTGCGTAATTCCCTACCAGGCATGATTCCCTTTTATGAAACAGTATATAATGTGTGTGACCGTGTCTTTAATATGCTGAATGGTTTGAAACAAAGCCGACTAGACCTCGCACAGTACCACTTTCTTTCTCACATGTTCAGGCCCAGATCCACGCTTGATGCGTCAGCCTACTTCAACTCTGTTTCCTTTTAATCTTCTACCAGAGTCATAGTAAAGCATTGCAAAAATCAGTACCATGTGCTAGCAAGGAAGTCTAGGGAATTGAAAATGAGGAGCACGCTTCGTTGAATGGGAAAGAACCCATCGTCCTGGCGAGTCACCTTGTTGCTAGAAAAGAAATAAGCTAATGTGAGTAGTATTGAAGGTACAGGATACCAAACCAGCACACACAGGTTCAATTCCAAACACAATCTACTAATTAAACTTGTGGAAATCAATGTGATAGTTCTGGAATTTGGAACCTAGTCTTGATAGGAAAGATAAAACACGAATAATGTGAACGTACAGACTATTTAAAAAAACTAAAGAATGTGTATTCATTAAACAAGTAAAGAACATGGTTATTCTTTCAAACATATGTAGAATATGGTTTTTTTTTCTTTCAGAACATGTAAAAAAGAATATGGTCTTTTATTATTCTATCAAACACGTAAAAAGAATATGGTTATTCTTTCCAACACGTAACAGAAAAGAATATAATAATCTATATCAGACACGTAAAGAATATGGCTATTCTTTTCGAACACGTAAAGAAAAAGGTTACTCTTAAAAAAAAAAAACCAAAGGCGGAATATGGTTATTCTACGGTGGACGTGTAATTAGAAGCAACTGATTATTCTGTTATACTGTCAAGCAAAACTAGTGAATATTTTCAACTTGGTAAATCTAGAGTAAAAGACTATATTCAAAAATGTACTGGTTCTTTGTAGATCGTGACTGATGACGTGATAACAAACCAAGCCCCTCATACTGACGCTCGGGATGTGAAGGGAAGATATTGAAGCAAGAAACCGTCACATACTGCACCGTGGGAGCCTGATTTGCGAAGTACTCATCGAAGGATGCTCGACATCGGCGCCGCAATTGGGACCGGTTGCTGTTACAATTCGGCTCAGGCAGCCGCTGCCAACGCAAACCTGCTTCTGCTGTAGTTTTCAGATTTAAATATGACAAAGAATACAGCGTTCTGAGTCATAATAATACAAGACTTTCGAGCCCAGCCAGAGTAAACTGCGTAATTCAACCACCGGTAACGGAGCAAACAGGTTAACTGCGAGAACGCTGCATTCACTTCCCACCCAGCTGACGTCCGTCCAACGTCTTGGGCTGATGGTCCTGAATTGCTGAGCAAACTTTATTGAATTCCTACGTCGAGACTTGTCACTGGCTGTGCTTGCGAAATAAAGCTTTCAATAATGGTGAAATGGATCTGGCTGATATTGTGCTCGCTGGCAAACACGACAGACGTCCGCATCGTCCATTGTGCTCAATTGAGGAGATAGCTGGCAGTCAGCCAGAGGCAGGTACAATAGTTACAGACGAGGAGGAAGAGGCTACCGTGGACGTGGTGAGGGCTATCGAGGGATACAACACGATTACGGAAATCGACACTCTGGCGAGAATGGATCCAACATCATTTGCTATTCGTGTGACTGTCCAATGGCAAAGCGCACAATTGTCCTCAGAAAAACGAGAGGAAAGAATATAGAAACGACAACTTTAACAAGAATCGCACTTCGTTCGGCTGTGTCTCAAGCTCACTTGCCTCGTCGCTGACAGCCGCATTGCTTATGCTGATTCTGCAGCATCAAACCACATGACAGACAAACGAGAACCTTCACTACTTAAGGAAATACCACTCCGAACTTGGAAGGTAACGGGAATTGAGGTGGAGCTGCATGCTGTGGCAAAGGCACATAATGCTTGTTTCAACCGTCAACGGAGAAGAAATCAGAGGCATTTTCCATGATGTCCTGTATGTACCTAACCTGAAAGTCAACTCTTTTCTGTGGTGAACAAAAAGGCATTTAAAAAGGCGACGACACCGTCATGATTGGTGAAAGAATTGGGATTCTCTCTATTTGCTGCGTGTAACTCCTGTTAACTGCAAACAGGGAGAGGATTATGTTGCTGGCGCCTCATCGATTGCAAACAGCATCCACCACATCAACGCTTCGCCACCACCGCAGAGACGCGAAGAACACCCACCTGAAAGCCGTCAAAGATGTCAAACTTGATCCGAACAAAGCCAACACTGCTGATCCTCGTGGTGATGTCTTTACGGCAATGTGCACCGCCTGTCTCTTCCCAACTGGAAGGAAGAGACAGAGCCAAGAATGTGCGTGACCTGATCTATGTGACCTGGGCACACAAGGTCCCGACACCAGAAGGACACAAATACTACTCCTTGCTGAAAGACGACTTCAGCGAATACACTGACACTAAGCTTTTGAAGAAAATATGAAGTCTTTTGCACACGTTGTTGAGTTCGTACAGGCCTGAAATGTACCACGCCCGTCAAAGTGATACAAGAACGGATCAAGGCACTGAATACCGCGGAGAACACTTTCGACAAATGGAAACGTCACTTCAGCCTCATCCATCAAAAACAATCGCACATGCATAACCCACAACAAATGGCACATAAAGGCACAATAGAACCCTGATGATGGAGTACGAAGCTCATTGTATGATGTCACAAAAACAGTCAACGCCCAAACACCAGCACAGCAGTTCAATTGTGGGGGGAGTTCTTGCTCGCCACAGTGTACGTCAGAACGTTGTGTCCGGCCAAAACAAGATTACACCTACGAGAAATTCTTTTTTGGGCAAACCCGTCGGTCGGTCACCTTAG